>NW_006911903.1:486224-493533 GCF_000338995.1 Bipolaris sorokiniana ND90Pr | reverse complement strand
CAGAATCGGTGGTGGATTCGGTCAACCATGGCGATTGATTCCTAGGTTGATGGGTTCTTGAGTAGTCTCCGTGTCTCTACCTTGGCGCACTCTACGCGGCTTTTCCGAAGTTAATCCGACTCGCGTGAGTACAGAAATTCCAAACCCAAAGGCTTCGGTCGACAGGAGATCAATGGGATCCTGTCTATGTGAATGTTAGATGTAACGGTGTAAGGTTCCGGATCAACTCCGGAAACACTTGGTTTTGGATGTAGTCTGAACAGACAGCTGCGATATTGTTTGAATGCCGTCACCGGCGGTGGTGAGATTTTTGATATAATGTAACGGCGCAGGCAAGACTACTCGGATCAGTATCGGCGGTAGTGTCACTCAGAGGCATATGGGAGTGCGTGGGACATCAAACGAGCCTTAATTCGAATAGACACCTATAGGCCTTGTACGAAAGGATATCAAAAATCTATCGAGCTACGGTATGGAGAAGGTGGGGTTTTATATCAGCAGATCTGCCCTCGGCTAGTGCGTGCCCATGTTCGGATCCCTTTCGGATGTTAGTTCAGTGTGTACTCGAACCGTTACAAGTATCGCGATAGGAGTAGACGATAAGGCGAAGCTTATACGAGAATTGCACGAAGAATTGAGTAAGAATATAGCTTAACGAAACCTTACGACATCTAAAGCAGCGAATAAACTAAGGATTGAGGGACTAACCTTTAAGAAGGGGGACAAAGTTTTCCTGTTAAGATAAAACCTAAAAACTAAACGACTATGTAGAAAATTAAATAACCTCTGAATAGGACTATTTAAAATTCTAGAGGAAATAGGAAAAGTAAACTATAAGTTAAAACTCCTATAAGGTATACGAATCCACTCTGTCTTTTACAAGAAACTTCTAGAACTAGCACCTCTAGATGCTAAGCTAGCAACGGATATAGAGCTCGAAGACGATGAGTACGAGGTTGAGGAAATTAAGGACCTACGAAAAATTGATAGTTAGTAGAAGTACTTAGTTAAGTAGTAAGGATGGCCCAAAAGCTATAATACTTAGGAACTTGAAGGAAACTTAACGAACTGTAAGTTACTAGTACGTGAATACTACCGGAGGCACCCGGAGAAGCGAGGGGAAGCCCCTTGAAAAGGAAGGAGTAATTAAAAGAAGGATTAAAGGAATTAGCCTGTAACTAGCCTAGATTAGTCGATAACTTAGATAGCGGTGGTTCGATAATAGGAAGGCCCGTACCGCTAGGGGCTGAGCTCCCCTCGGCCTGCTCCTTCGCACGATCCTGTAGACTTAAGATAGTATGATCACGATCGGCGTACGACCGCTTAAGAGCCTTAGTCTTAGTAACCTCTAGACGAAGACGCGTAACTTCGGCCTCAGCCCGTAGAAGAGCTAACCGTTTTTAACGCTTGTCTGCTTCTACCTTTTCCCACTCCTCCTTGGTTATGAATAAGCTATATTCAGCTTTTATAGAAATATAACCGGTATAACGCCCTATAGCGGTGTCCACGAAATAACAAAGGCTCTTCTCTTTACAACGTTTATAACGAAAGGTCATTTCGTTCCCCTGTAATCGAATACGGTTAGCACGAGCCTGGCGCTGTTGAGTTGAGTTCTTAGGACGAACGCGATAGGAAGACTGGACTTTAGGTATGGTTAGGAAGGCTACGAGGCAGAGATGGCTACAACGAGTGGGCGGGCTCTGACCTTATATGCAGCCGGCGTCTCAACACGCGGCACGGGAAAACAATATTCTAGGGTATCGAGACGATAGCCCTAAGAGGGGAGGTAATGTTATAAGTAATAAGAAAGACTCTCTCCTTGACAAATGACGAGATGGCGAAGGCCTAAGGACGTCCACGTCAGAAGGTAATGATTAACGCGGGGCGTCAATCACGTGACTTAGCATCCCGCTAAGGCATGGCCTCCGGGAGGCCACCGCATAAAGGGAAGCCAACGTCCTCCTAAACCTCCCGCCAAGATGGGATGTCGGGAGGACAGGACAGGAAGCAATGAGGATATAAGAATGGATGGATTTTATTATTTACTCTCGTTGTGGTCAACTCAAATTGTACTTTCTTACTAGTATCTTTACTTAACAAGATTGTCACAAGTTAGTCTATTAAATAGATTAGTCTTGTCAAACCCTCCTTAAGCACGCTAACTCCACTACATCGCCAGACAAGCCTCACGGAACACTAACGTAATACTCACCTGCCTTAGTGCGGACCAGGATAGAGAAGTATAGACCCTTACCCCGTGTAACACACTAGCACGCGCAGGCTATTAATTATGCAATCTAAACAGGCTGTACAGCTTTTAATAAGGTTAAGTTCTTAGCTGCTATTAAGTCAATCTGCGCCTATATATTTAAGCCCTATACGATATAAAAAGGCTGGCGGGACTCAGGATTATATCTATTGGATATTAAGCGCGTTAAGAATAATATACAGAGAGATTTTGCTGATTAGGACGCTAATTACTAAGATGCTAGCAGTAATAGTAGTGATAGTAGTAGCAACGCTACTACAGATAGAACACCACCACCACTAGAGCTAAACACGCCTTAAACAATCCGGACGCTTAAGCGCAATATTGAATTCTGTTTAGAGAATAAGGAGCTTAGCGAAAACGTAAAACGTACGCTGTTTAGAGCGTATAATATATCTGTTGCTGGAGACTAAGCGATTAGCAAACTACGCACTATAACTTCAGTCGTATAATTACAGCGATTACGGCAATAGCGCACCCGTATGATTCTTAAATCTTTAATAGGAGTTATTTACTCCTATTCGGCATAAAAGATGGTTCAAAATAAGCTTACAGCTGAGTTGAGCCAGCTTAAGTTTGAATATTTAAAGATAAAGGGCATGCTAATCATAAAAAAGAAGCAGCATTTCTAAGCTTACAAACTAATACACGAACAATTACAGCGTGTATAGGCGTTAATGCGTAGTGCTGGATTACTGGCGTATGAAAATCAGTACAGTAACTGGCGTGGTTGAGTAGTTACATAGTAATATATCTGGGTTATACGAAAAAATATCGTTGGGACGGTAATATCGTTGGGAGCGTCGGCACTCGCCTGCGGCGAGTGTCAGCGCAGCTGACTTAGCTTATTACTAAGCTAAGCCTTGGCACGGATAGTATCTGTTCAGGATAACTTGACTAATATCGACGAAATTTACTTCTCTTTATATGCTTCGTTTCCTATCTTTGCCTTCAGTATTTCCCCATGTCTCTATGCTCATCTCATGTTCTGGATCACTCATGGTACGGGAATAGGGTTCAATACATCAAATTCTACTTAAATCTCCACCTAATCGTTTTTGATGCAATCTGATATCAGGGGGTGGGTATATAACAAACAAAATGAACAAACAAAAGAAAGATGTTACAGCTCATCCAGGCGATCGTAATACATATTCGCATATCTTGGTATCCGTACACGCGTTCAATTTGATCCTTCAAATCCAGGCATTTGTTTTATCCAGCAGGCTCTTTGGGCGTTGCGGTGTTTTTGTCAGGTGGATACTCCTAGATGGCCGACTTCTTGGGGCTGCGCGAACGGCGCTCGCTCCGGCCAAAGCATAGGGCTATGAACCAAGCAAGGACAGCAAGGAGCATGAGCCCAGTTGCAGCCCATGTCAAGGCGAGGAACTTGCCACCATAGTGCGATTCAAGGCCGATTTGATTTCCGTGTTCGTTAATGACGTCGGTACCCTTGACCATGACGGCGGTGACGAGCCCGCTAGCGATGCCAATGGCTAAAAATGCGAGGAGACTAAGGCCAATGTTTAGGCATGCGCTCAGTCTTCCTGAGGTGAGGATGCCAACAAGGCTGGTGACGAGGGTCAAGAAGATGAGGCAGATTGCGATGACGTAGAGAACGAACATGGCTGCCATGATAGCATTCAACGCATCGATGCCGTCCTGGATATCTTCTGGCCATTGTAGATCCTGCAGGGTGATGTCTATGCCCGACTTGTTTAGGGCCCTCTGGATGATGTCGGTTGGATCGAACTTGTACATGGCCCTGTTCTTGGAGCATTCAGTAACGTTTTTGCTAATGTCATCTTGCTTCAGGGTCGCATTAGCCGCCTCGTCGGGTGTGTACTGCCCCTCGCAATAGTTCAGCATGTGTGCTGAGTACCAGTCCTCGATGCCAGCGCGCTCGCGGAACTCGTCTATCCTCTCATTGATTTCATCGGTGACTGTATCGGTGATAGAGTCTGGAATGAGATTGATGATGTTAGATATAGTGGAGTCAGAGTTTGAGACTCTGTCGACGAGATTTTGTCCAATGGCTGAGGTGTTGAGTGTGAGGAGCGAGTAGTCTTCCATGAAACCCTTCTTATGGCCTGCAAATAGGCAGAGGAACGAGAGAATCAGGGCTGCAGTACAGCATAAGACGGGTAGAAGAGCGAGAAACCGCATTGTTGCGAGTTGCTTGTTGGTGTATTGCAGTGACAATTAGTGCTAGTGAGCGACAGCGTTGAAAGAGTACGTGGACAAGGGCTGCGTGAGGACACGCGGGTGAGAGCGATTGGAGGTCTTTGTTGACCACAAACAGCGGCGAAAGACACAAAGTGCACTTATAGGCGGTATCCCAACCCAAAGCCTGGAATGCGACGGCAATGAGTCTGGGACCCGCACGTCACTGGCGCAGGGTCTCATCGTGGAAGCAGCCGAGCAGCCAGCCAGTCAAATAGCGGCTCAGCCTCAAGATCAACGTCTTGGGCGATGGATCTGGCTGTTTTTAGCACACCGACACGACGTTGACGTGGTGCTGGGCGATTGTTGTTGCGGCCCTGCACGGATGACGTAGACAGTACCGCTAAGCGAGGCTGTCAAGCAGGGGTGGGAAGCAGGAATGACTGACAGAACAAGGTGCAAATCGAACGGTTGGGCGACAAAGGAGCGAGAGAAAAAAAACAACCCTCACCGCGGTACCACACCGGTGTGGGCAAGTCTTGTAGCGGCAACAAATGCGCCACGTGGAGGTGGGCTGCACAGCCGCTCTGGTGCGTACGTATGCCTATGTGCACCTGCGAGTCGGCCAGTCTGCAGCGCCACGAGCATTACCCAGATGGAACGCGAAGCACGTGTTAGTTGCGCAGCACCAGGTGAAATCTTTTTGCAGACTAGTATTTCGTCTATGGGTTTTGCTATTTGAGTCTATTGCTCCTTGGCCCCAAGTATGTGCTATTTGTGGGGCATCGTTTATCGTGCCAAACATCCATGTCGTTGTTTTCGTGAGTGGAGCAACCCGTACTCCCAAGTTGTTGTTCATTTTGAAGTGTAATGATGCCAAATGTGGAATCAGGGTTAAGGAACTGTGTACCGCGCATGGCGGTTGGGGGTGGAATCAGGGACCGCCGGCTCAGCAGTAGCCGCGTCTTACGAGGGAGACTTTTTTGGGTGTTTTGGTGGTTGTGGGGGTGTTGCTGACGACGATGAAGATGCGCGGGCGCTGATTCCGTCTGTAAATGGCGAGTATGGCGCCGCTACTGAATGGGGCGGTGCGCGGTGTCCCGCCTTTGTGCGTGGAGGCTCTGCCGAACCCGGCCACCTCTTTTGCTCTTGGTGCATCTTGTCAAGCGGTTCGCCCACGATGTGGTACTTGTCCCAGTTGATGGGGGGACATCGCACAACGTTTTGCGGCTGTGGGATGGGAGGGAACCTTTGGGCACTGGACTCTGTGTCCTTGCGCGTCGAGTCCTTGCGAGCGTCTGGATCGCTGGCGTCTTGGTCATGGCCGAGGCCAGATAGAGTGGGCGTGAGCATGTCTTGATACGAGTGCGACTGCTGTGCTCGCTGTTCATGGAGCGAGCGGGCAAAGGCTTGCGGGTCGGCTATGGCGGCGGCCTTGAGGTCCTCGAGGGCCTTGAGGTCGCGCTTGCTCTTCTCGCGCTGCAACTGCAGGAGCGATATAGCGGAGCGCAAGGCAATGGCATCGGGGTTGTCCGTCTCTGAGATGGCGACCGAGGGCGGCTGTGGTGTGAAGGTGGCCGTGGGCGGAGGGGCAGGGCGGGGTCGAGGTTCGCTGCGCTCCACCGGAGCTAGCTGGGCAACAGTGGCCGTGGGCGTGAGAGGCGACACGGGCGGGCGGTCTGGGGTAGGAGACTTTGAGCGGTTGGCCGAGTGGTGGGAGCGCGTCGAGGCATCGCTGGATGAGGCCAGGCGCGTGCTTGTGTCGACCAGGAGCGCTGGCATGGCGGCGTGGAGGGAGAAGGACTCAGACTCCTGGCACTGGGGCCGGAGCGTGGTGAAGGTCAGAGCGCGTGTGTCGAGGCGTAGGGGCGTTTGTGCTAAATCTCCGAGAGATGCTTCCACTTGGACTTGGACTTTGACTTTCGTCGCGTGCGGGCGGCGGCGGCGGCGATTAGACGCAGACGCAGACGCAGTGTCGATTCGTGGCCCGGCGGCCCATGGCACTTGTGATTTGCTGTGCGGGCTTGTACTGCGCCAGACTGCCTGCCCATCACATGTCTTCGCCGTTTGCTGCCCTGCTCACGGATCGCTGTGAGGAAGCCGTCGGGGCCAGTCGGCGGGGCAGAATTTCCTGTGGCCAAGGGTCGGGTGTACGGAGTGTACGGGTGTACGGGTGTACGGGTGTGGGTGCGCCCAAGTACGAGGCGATCTCGTCTATCGCCGGTGCTGTAACGTCAAGGATCAGTCATCCGGCCAGATCAGTCATCCGGCCACCCCACCAAACCTAACCCAACGCTCCACACAACCATCACAATGCCGCGACAACAGCGCTCTTTATCGCCTCAAAGGCAAGGTAGAATTTCTCTTGCATCACAATCAATTCAAAAACAGCAAATAAAAAGCCAACGTAAAGCTGCAAGGCTATTTAATATCCCTCGTTCAACACTTTACGACCGCCTTCAAGGTAGCCAGCCTCAAGCTCTTGCCAATGCCAAAAAAAGAAAGCTATCACCTACTGAAGAGCAGTCTCTCGTACAGTGGATCCTAGACCTAGATAGGCGTGGTTTTCCACCCCATATTATTGACGTACGACGGATGGCAGACGCGTTGCTCGCCGCGCGTGGCCAAGATCCACCTTCTACACCCATAGGCAAGAAATGGGTATCGCGCTTTATCCAGAGCCAGCCAGAGCTTCAGACGAAGTAGAGTAGAAGGCTTAATAGCCAGCGCGCCCAGTACGAAGATCCTGCTATAATCGCAGCGTGGTTTAAGCTAGTAGAGGAGATCCGCCAGACGTACGGCGTGCTAGACCAGGATATCTACAACTTTGACGAGACTGGGTTCGCGATGGGCGTCGCTAGCACGTCAAAAGTCGTG
>NW_006911903.1:478472-485322 GCF_000338995.1 Bipolaris sorokiniana ND90Pr | reverse complement strand
AGGCTTTCGGGCGACAGGTCTTATCCCTCCTTGCTTAGATCGCGTTCTATCGTCACTGACTGTCGTCCGTACACCATCTCCACCACAGACAGCTACAGAAAATAACGTCGCCGATATCGCCTAGCAGGCAGGGACACCCCATACGGTAGCTCAGCTCCAGCAGCAGGCAAAATATCTTGAAGACCAGCTCCACCGGGAATCTCAGAGCCCAACAAGCCAGCTTCTTCGCCAAGTTATTAAAGGCTGTCAGATTGCAATGCAATCAGCGACAATACTTACTAAAGAAAATAAGAAGCTACGTCAAGGCAGTAAGCTCCGGCGACAGAAGAAAGATCGGCAGCGTCAATATATCGCTTCTGGTGGAGTACTTCAGGTGCAGCAGGCTCAGCAGCTTACTATAGAGGTAGAAAGGGTAGTCGCAGAGGTTGAGCAGGGTGAGGGCAGTCAGCGACGTCAGCGCGCGCCGCCGACGTGTACAAAGTGCCATATTCAAGGACACACTCGGACTTCATGTAGAACTTGATAGCTAACTATATTTTGATATTCTATCTAATCTTACCTTGTTGTTGTGGATTTATCGTGTGTCGCGTCGGGTCAGGTTTGGTGGGGTGGCCGGATGACTGATCTGGCCGGATGACTGATCCTTGACGTTATATGAGACGAGATGAAATAAGCACTTACATCAGGACGCCTGGGCCGTGCATGCACCGTTGCAAGCCTCCAACGCAGGTTGCTTCGCGTGTTCCCAGCATCTGCAGACGCCTCTGTCATGTCCATGGCCTTCACCGTGTCGTCTAACTCCAGGCCGAATGAATTGCGGGTTACCTGTCGCTAAGCCGACATTCACGGCCCGGCGTGTTGCCAGGGCCTAACGAGAGACAGAAGAAGGCTAGCAAGAGAAGGCGTCCGGGGCTAGATCTAACCGAGAGAAGCTTTTGCAGCTGGCGCCCATTAAGAGCCACCGTGTCAAGGTTTGCCGATTGACGAGGGAACAGCCACAAGAAAAATTACCTGTCAGGCCGACCAATGGCCGGGCCTGGAGCTTGGGCAAGACTAGTAAGGAGATGGAGAGTAAGTGCTATGTATACTTTTACTAAGTATAGTAAGTATGTATGCGTGTATGTACATTACTCACATCCTTTCACACGCAAATAGCATGCAGTATGTACACAATACATGGCTGAAGGAAAACAGGCCGTTGTTGCCCCTGGCCCCTATAGCCAGCCAGCCAGCCAGCCAGCCAGCCAGCCAGCCAGCCAGCCAGCCGTACTTGCCTGCTCTCCATGAGCGCCTGCCTTTCCCCAGCGAAGGTTCCACGACTGCCTCAATGTCTCCACACGGCTTCATAACTTGCACAATGCCACTACCCACCTTCTCCTATCCTCAACCCCCGACTCGCGACTATCTGCTCTGCTGTCTACACACTCGACTACCGGCGCTTGCGTGACGTGCGCCCCGCCCATGAAACAACTTGCCAATTAAACGCCGCCCGCTTTCGCTCCACTCGCCGCTAAGCCCTGCATGGACGCTGTACCGAAATCACAGTCGTTAGCCATGCCCCCGGCGCGCATACCCAGGCTGAGGTACAGAAACCCGTTGCCGTCCGCCAGCCTTCCAAAGTCTTTCCACGGCTCTGGGCCCCACCCTGCCTATTCTACTCAAGAGCCGCCCGTCGCCCCGGATCCAACCTCCAACCTCCCATCCACCCTCGCTCACTCTCCCTCCCAGCCCGCCCCCCTGACGTCATCCAGTCTGGCTTCCCTACACTCGAGCACCTCTTCTGGAAATGACTCCAAGTCATCCAAAAAGAAGAAGAAGACCAGCTCCGTGCTCGGCTTCCTTTCGTTAAAAGAGCCCTCCCAGGCTGCCTTGGACCACATCGTCCAACAGCAGCGCAAGCAGAACAGTGGTTCATCGACTCCGCCGTCTGCCGCCTATCACACCGGCCAGAAGCTTCCTCCTTATGTGCCCAAGGTCAACTCCAAATGGGACGGCGTCCCCGAGTCAGTCAAGCAGAGAGATTCGCCAACATCTAGCCCGTCAATAAAGGACAACAGAAGCAGCGTCTCATCCAAGAGCTCTTTTGGCTCCCATCTCAAAACCACTCAATGGAATCACTCAAACCTCTCTGTCATGACCGATGGTACACGTAACCCGCCAAACTCCATTGCCTCGGTCTCCGTCTCCAATCTGCCTCGTCACGAGACAGCCATGGGTCTTGGCTCTTCGCCTTCCACTGCTACATTTCCCAACGTCGGTCCCTACCTGGCAGATGGTCCACTCACGCCAACTTCGTTACACTCGCCGTCTTTCAGCACGCAAATGGCCGATCGATCCAATCTTCAGTCAACGAGAAACAGGGCTTTGGATTCGCTTTCAGATGGCCGTCCGAGCATGGATGAATCCATTCACTCGCGACCACATTCTCCTGCCTCTTCCACCACATCAGCAGATACCATCACAATGGATACGGCAGATACCATCTTCAGAAAAATGAATGATCGTCCAAGTCAAGGGGGCCTGGGTAGAGAAGCGCCTGTCGCCGAACTACAGGATCGATCCAAACCAGACATCGTGCCAGAATCTCACGATTTTCTCTTCCAGCCACAGCCACAGCCACCGCCCGCCATCAACACGCGAAACATCGATCTTTCCGTGGCATACAGTCGTCCCTCAGACGAATTCATCCCTCCGTATTCCCCTGTGCGGCCTGTGCAGAACTTCAGTCGGCCCACTGCCCCTACAGGTCCGCCACCAGTTCAGCGCAATACCTTCATGACACCTTACAGGAGAACACCCCAGGCGCCTGCACTACCCACCTTGTACGAATCTTCATTAGCCAGCACCAATGAATCTGAAGATGACGATGACAATGGCGATGCTCGTTCGATTGCGCCGTCTACCATTGCCCCTTCCGAACTCTCTCTCCACTGGTACGAGTCTCCTCGTGAGCGTCTCGGACTAGGTAGACGTCTTCAAATCAACGATGTCTTACCCTGGGACGAGCAGAGAGGTGGAAAAGGTAAGCCTAAGAAAAGTCGGCTGTTGGTGTTTGGAAGAAGCTCCTCCAAATGATAAGCTTTGCAGGCAAAGCACGCGCTCTAACGGATGGCCTACGGGAAACATCCCGCTGTATCCGGCCCTCGCCCAATGGTGTAGCTCAGCCACTTGTTTCTTAGTACTTCTCTTTCCCGCACGTTTTTTCTGCATTTTGCACCACGAGCCATGCTTGTTCACTCTATCTACTTTCATGTACAATGGCTACAAAGAGGTCATTCGCTTTCCCATCACGATACCCATCTCATGAACACTTTTCGTTCTACTTTTATGGCTTTTATTAGAACGTGCTACCTTACCTAGCTATCCCGTACGAATCTATTCAAGCGTTTGTCTCTCGTATGACTATAGAATAACTTCACCAACTAATTTTAATTATTAAATAACGCAATCTGTCTCTATATTATCATAAGTGATAGAATGCAAGTTGTATTGATGTGCTAGATACGAAAGTAAGAAAAGCTGACCTAAACACTTGAGTCTACAGAGGTCTATTCAATCAAGCAAAAATTAGGGCAAAAATGTATTACAACTAACTTGCATGAACAAGTCATGTTGAATTTGGCCCAGTTTTCTCAACTATCCATTCCTCCATCACCAATCTCCATAGTCGCCTCTGCTGCTACATCTCCATCCCCCTTGGACTCTGGGAAGGAGAAAGAAGGCAGCCAGCAATCGAGCTGCCACCTTCGCGGAACAGGAAAGGACAACCAGTGTATCCTCCGATAAACTTTGTATCCGGAACAATCGGAACAATCGAGTGTGCGCATTCATGGGAATTGACCCACAGAAACGATTACAAAGCTGCCACACTATCAGAAGCGACATTGTTGTCCTTGATACCGATGTTGCAGGTTAAGATGACTGTTCCGACTATCGACCTGGCTTCCATTGTTAGCACGTCATTGGGTGCACCACCTGCGCCATCAGACACTAATATTACGTCTGTGGCAGCAGTTCTTGAAGTGTCCAAACCCGACATCAACAATAGCTATAACGCTACCGACTTTGGCGGGCTTGATGTGAAGCCTTAGACGCATCCGGAGGCATCTACGGTTGGGGACTATGCCAACTGACCAGAGGATATCAAGAAGGAGTTCCTTCAAAATATTTAAAGTGGGCTACAGGATGCTTTTTGGGGGAACTCCAGGGGAGGCTTTGCATGCGGGAGCTTGGGAGTGACAGCCCTGTAGCAAGGGCTCAAGCCCGTGCGATTGTTGCAAACGCCCTGGCGAACCGCGATGCTACTAATCGTCACCAACTACTCTAATGCAAGAACCAGCTTCAAAATAAATGCACTATCTACTCTCAGATCTGCTCGGCAAGATGGACAGGAGCTTCTTTGATATGTGAAGGGACAGCGTTGGGATTACCGTAGCAGCTAGAGAGGTGATGGCTGGATGCCTTAAATTTGCGACTGGTACCTATTGGGAGTATATTAACAACTGCAAGAAGTGAAGCTTGATTAAGGCAGCAAACTATCCCTAAAGCATCCTATGTTTGTCTTTACGGGATGTGTTGGACAATCAGGAAAAGTTGAAATGGGATACAAGTCGTATAGTAATAGTCACTTATCAGCAATCTCCTCTACCTTATCGGCGGCACTCAACCGAAATGACCTAATGTTGAATATTACGCCTATACAGGTATGTATATATCTTCAAGTATTAATCTAAGCAGTAACACTAACCTTAAAGCCTTCAATCTCTGACTTAGCTGCAAGACTTTCTAATTTCTCCTGGTAAGCAACTGGGCCCGCGCCCCAGCCCGCCGTCCTCGCCTTTCTCACCAAGTCCTCCTTGCTCTGTGTTTTCTGAGCTTTGAGAGCTTCAAAGCCCCCAGTAAAGTAGGTGGGCGTGCAAGCACCCAATGCACTGTACAAAGCAGCCCTCTTTGCGACCTCGTCACCCCATTTGTCTTCAGCCTCTGGAGTGGCCTCAACGATTACCCTTTTCCCGTCTTCCACCTGCATGTGCGCCTTTTTGAGTGTAGACGCTAGATATCTCGCCATCATATCGTACACAGATGTCATGTTCCACGAAGCCCCGCCCCCGAGGGAAAAATAGGAGAAAAGATTTGGAAAGCCTGAAAGAGCAATGCCAAACAGTGGCGGGTTACCCACAGTCTCAACTTTACAGGACATGGTTTGCCCATTGCATCCTTGAATAACTGCATCGATCTTCTGAGAAACATCTCCATTCGTAACTTGAGTAAATCCCGTTGCGAGTATTAGAGCGTCAATTTCGTACTCCTGGCCGTCGAACAATATGCCATTCTCGGAGAATCCCTGCAAACCCTTCCCGTCAGTGTCGATCAAGGTGACATTGGGTTGGTTGAATGCTTCCAGGTAATCGTCATGAAAGGTAGGGCGCTTGCACCAGCTGCCGTACCATGGCTTCAGCTTCTCGGCAGTATCTTTATCCTTGACCACGTCGTCGATACGCTTGCGCAAGGCTTCAGTACGTGGCCGGTCAATCCGATGAAGTTCTCGTATATATTCTTCCGTCTCGTATGGCCCAACTGTTCTTCTGTTTGAGCCCAAGATGCCTTCTCCAGCTGGAGTATGGGTCCATCCATCGTTCACAAGATTAGGTCCATAACCTCCAGGGTTGTTAGTGACCCATGCATTGTAATTGAGTTGCCGGGCTCTCTGCCATCCTTTCTCCTTCGACAAGTCTTTGAAATGCTTTTCATCAGTCAAGTGGTTACCGCGATACCCGCAGTATGACGGCGTTCTCTGTACAACGTATAAGTGTTTGGCCCACTTGGCCAATTCAGGTATAATCTGAACCGAAGTTGCCCCTGTACCAACTATTGCAACTGTCTTGTCTTTAAGGTTTACCAAGTCTGGCTTCGCCTGGTGACCACCCGTATAAGCATAGTCCCAGCGAGCTGAGTGAAATACACGTTTCTTGTTTCTGAATTCTTCCCAGCCTGGGAGCTTTGGGATTTTCGGAATGTTCAGGACGCCACCGCCCACAATGACAAAATCCGCAAAAACAGTCAATGATTCAGTCTTCGCATTTGCATCCACGGTACGGGTCAACTGTACGACCCAAACCTTTTTGTCGTCTTCCCAAATCTGCGACTCGATCCTGGTGCAAAACTGGCCCTGGATGCCAAAGTGCTTAGCAGCTCGCTCATTCTGACCGCGAATCTCGGCGCCAAATGAGTATTTGTGTTTGGGCATATATCCAGTCTCCTCTAGAAGCGGAAGATAGATGTAACTTTCGACATCACACATGAGCCCAGGATATCGATTCCAGTACCTATTGCGCTGGTTGGCTGCTGTCTCAATTTGAATGAAAAGGGGGTAAATAATACCAAGTACCCGCAGACAACTTCGAGTTTTCTAGAATAGGTGTAATTTTAGTCAAATATATATAAACCCCTCGCGAGAAATCGATTACAATCACCTTTAAAGCGTGCACGCCACGCGCTGTGGAGCTATAGGCTGTTAAAGTGATCACTTTAGACACGTCTTATTTTTCACCGAAAAACACACAGACCAGGTGGATTAGTAATCAAAATGCCACCCGATAGTGATACTATCGACGTACACGTGCCAGGCACCCAGGCGAGAGCAGAAATCGAAGCTCAGATCCAGAATGAGATAGATATGGAAACCACGGAACCAGCGACGCCTACGCAGACTACTATACCTAGCGTAGTTGAAATACCAATCCTCCCACCAAATAAACGGCAGGCAAACTTCTCGCCAGAAATACGCACTAGGAGCAACTTCTCACCATTTAGAGGAGCTACGCTTAGATTCAGTACTCAAAGCAGAACT
>NW_006911903.1:462674-472278 GCF_000338995.1 Bipolaris sorokiniana ND90Pr | reverse complement strand
TAAAAACAAAAAAAAAAAAAAAAAAAAAAAAAAAATACCAAGTACCGCCAAATCCACCCGCTATATCAACGCATACGATATCCTTTGCGCTGAATCCAGCCTCGACCAAACGGCAAGCGTAGAGGAGGCCACAGTGCCCAGCCCCGTTGACTAGAAACTTTACGCTATCTCCATCCTTGAGGGGAGGACTCTGGATCTTTGGGTCGTTCCAATCTACCCATGGGTCCTTGGCAAGATCTTGAATTTCTTTTGATCGGGTATCAATGTAGTCGACGATAGCTGCATCCGCAATGCGTTTTTCGCGCTCTTTCTGGTATTTCTGGAGCAGCTCCTGCTCGTCAAGCTGAGCATGAGACATCGCAAATGGTTAAGACAATAGCAAGTGGCTAAGAAAAGGATAGACTTGAAGTATGTTCTGATGTTCGAATTCGAGCTTTTCGGGAGAGCTGGCTTGCGTTGACTTTATGAATAATAATTTTGGACTTTAGTATGTAGCGCTGTAATCTATATCCCTACGCAAACTCCTTTATTTCCACGAGTGATTTTGTCATACCCACTGACCGTATTCCACAACTCAATACGGGATCCGCCCCACTTAGTATCGAAATCAGCGCATTTTTCGGCTCAAGGAGTAGTTAGGTCCCTAGTCTACATCGTTGGCGAGCCGGCCAGCATCCGGATGCCGAAGCCCAATACAATTTGATGCGGGGCAAGCCGGGAGCATCCGAAGGGCCGAAACTCCATAGATCCTGATGTGAAGCTGGTGTCTAAGTCTTTCGAGACGCATACGGCATTTCCAAGGAAGATGACCCTTGAGTTAATAAGGGAAAGGCATAATTCGCTTTTTGAAAATGCATTATGATAATATAATCCATAAATCTAAATGTATTTTGCCCTACCACTCATAATAGGGTAGCGAATATGCTCTATGCTAACCATAACGTGTCCTTAGTTCTAGCATACCTATTTTTTTAGGTCTCTGATGTAGGTAGCAACTTCAAGAATAGTAGATAGAGGCAACAGTTCGCTTAATTCTTCTTATTCTAGAGATTCGTCGGCCTAAATAACGATAGCTGGCTGGGCAAGATACAGTTGCAGACATGGGGTACGAGGGGTTCTCCGCAATGCACGCGTCTAGAGCACTAGGATAGCTCTCGCGGAAGCGAAATGGGCGGATATCTCAGGCAAGCGAAAGGGCTAGTTTCTTAGCGCTCTACCACTTGATCAACTTGACACGCAGCTGCAACTTTGCATGTAAGGTCCAACTTCCTTAAGATCTAGATAGCTATTAGAATCGTATATCGTAATACTTTAAATATTTTATATTTGTTCAAACGTTGTTGTTGTGCTGATATCTAGCGTCCAAAGTGACTACTTTTGGTGGTGGTTTGGTGTTGTTCGGCTATCCGTGCCAAGGCGTAGCTTAGTAACAAGCTACGTCAGCTGCGCTGACACTCGCCGCAGGCGAGTGCCGACGCTCTAATTACCGTCAAGAAAAACACGACAATAGCGAGTATTGCAATCCTTGGAATTAACGCAGTATATCGCACTTAAAAGTTAGCCTAACACGCTCTACGACCCGTCAGCACTTTAGAAGCAGCGCCCACTGCCACTGAAGCGTTATGGCGACGCCGTGGCCGCGAAGGGCGACATGGCCTACCCCGCTACGCGAGCATGCTACTTCCCTTGGCACCTTTCTTCACGACGTCCTGGAGGCTATTGAGCGCAACGGCAGCCAGACCGTGCTAGCAGACCTCGCCGGAGATGTAATCCGCGGCGCGTTAACGCTCGTCTTAAAAACGCAATATACGCCTGACCTAGACACAGTCCGCGACGCCCTCGCAGTCGCACAAACTGAAGCTAAAACTAACGCAGAGCAGACCGCGCAAGCCCTCGACCAGATCAAGGGCGAACTTAAGAACACCGTAGATATTGTGCAACTAGTAGCTGCTAACATGCGACAGAACGCTAGTACAGTAGAAGAGGCGAGAGCGGCAGCCAAAGAGGCGACACAAGTGGGCAAGGCTACCCTGGAAATGGCAAGAGAGATCAAGAACAAAGCACCACAGCAGCAGCAGACGAACGGGCCAACATCGTATGCTGCAGCGGCAGCAAGAGGCCTTCCACTAGCAGGTACATACAATACACAGAGTCGTAGAGCACCTATCGTGCAAACACAACGTAAGGTTATCGTAAACATTAGAGATCCACTCACTATACAGGCCTTGCGGGTAATAAACCCACGTAACCTTAAAGCCCACGTTAAGCGTGCAATTAAGTAGAGCGGTAATGAGAACATTGTAGGCGTGAAGATCGTTTCCTCTAACCAGCTCAAAAGCGGCGACCTCAGCGTTAAGGCAGCCACCAGCACCGAGGTCGAAGCACTGCGGCAGTTCGCAGACGACTGGGCCGCGCGCATCAGCCACGGCGCCAGCATACAGATCCTAACGTACGGCGTGCTCGCCCACGGCATACGCACTAGCACAATGAACATGGACAGGTTCAAAAACAACAGAAGCCAGATCTTGCAGGACAACAGACCGTTCATCCCGCAGGCTGAGATCCGCCACATAGAATGGCTAACTAGAGACGCTACCGCCAAGACTGCATCGACCATCACGATTGAGTTTACTCGACCAGAAGACGCCAACAAAATTATTAACAAGGGTCTTGTCTAACAGGGCGAGGTGTTCTAGTGCGAGCGATACGAGCGACAGTGCCGCGTGAAGCAGTGCTTCAAGTGCCAAAAATACGGCCACATAGGAACCCAGTGCAAGGCAGCAACAGCATATAGCTTCTGTGCGCAGGAGCACGACACCCGAGACTGTCCAGCCAAGTCAGACCGGACTATAGCCAGGAAGTGCACGCTGTGCCGCGGCGAGCACGAAGCGTGGAGCCGACAATGCCCTACTAGGAAGGACGAGATGGCCAAAGCGAAGATGGCCTACAACACGCGGCCGCAGTATCACTTCGTACTGGAGATGAGGGGAAGAAACGTACAGCCCGAAATGCCTACTACTATCCTTAGAAGCAGGTCTAGTCAAAACATAGCGCCGATACAGCCTACGCAGCCCATAAGGAGCCGGTCGCAGGCTTAACAAGAACAGAAGCGGACTAACACAGGAACTGCAATCGATACGACAGACTAGGAGAACGCGTTACCGGCAGAGATAAGTAGTTAGCGACTATAGAGAACGATTATGCCGAGCCGCAGAGCATTAGAGGCGATCAGCGCCAACGTGCAGCTAACTTAAAGCAACACCCAGCATATAAAGATCGACTGCGAGATAGAAGCATGAATTAGTACAACACACTAAGCATACTACAGTACAACGTACGCAAGTCGAGGGATATGGTAATGGCGACGCTGCTGCGAGACCCCTGGATACACGAGTACGACATTCTGGCCATACAGGAGCCATGGAGGAATCCGTACATGGCGACCACTCACCACCCAGCAAAGGACGTTTTCCACCTCTGCTATCCGACGGCAGCAGATGAAGAAGGCCCAGCGAGGGTCTGTTTCTTCGTCAATAAGAGAATTGACCACAATAGATGGCGCTTCAAGGAACACTCGAGAGACGTCTGTTCTCTCGTCATTGAGCCTAGCAGGGACCAACAAGAGCAGCAGAGTGTGGCGATCCACAACATCTACAATGTAGTAGGAGGTGGAGGTCCCACAGGCTCTACGCTTGTAGACATCCGCGCAGTCCTCGAGAAGCACAACAGTAATGAGTAGATCCTGCTAGGCGATTTCAATCTGCATCACCCTTTGTGGGGAGGTTAGAACGTTAGACACATTGACCTATAGGCAGAAGACTTGATAGCAATCATAGAAGACTTTGACCTTAGCAATACGCTAGCGGCCGGAACAATCACATACGAAGAAGCGGCACGGCAGACTACTATTGATCTATGCCTCGTCACTATCGGCCTCGTCGACAGGATAATCAGAAGTGAGGTAGACCGCGACCTCAACCACGACTCTAACCACCTACCAATAAGCACAGTGCTCGATATGGCGGTGCAATCTATGCAAGAGACGACAAAGAGGAACTGGAAGCGCATAAACGAGAAGACGTACCTAGAAGACCTAAAAGCGACTCTGCCGCCACTACGCAGGCCAACGACTAAACTAGCACTCGACAACTACGTCCGCGACGTGACTACTGCTATTAAGACAGCAGCAGAGAAGGCGACTCCGCAGGTATGCATCTCAGCTCGGGCAAGAGAAGGATGGACGGCGGAATGCAAAACAGTACTAGCGGAGGCGAAGAGGCTTAAAAGGCGGCACAGCCAACACGGCACAGAAGAGACGTGGCAAGCGTATCGAGAAGCGAGAAACCACAAAGCTAGAGTAATTCGCAAAGCAATAACTCAGATGCATAGAGATAGAGTAGAAGAGGCAGCGCAGTCGCCAGAGAAGCTATGAAAGCTCGCAACCTAGGCCAAGACAAGAGGCAGTGTGGCCCCTAGGGTCACACCTGCCATACGACACCCAACAACAGAACACGAAGTCACAGAGCCAGCTGATAAAGCAACTCTATTCCGAGATGTCTTCTTCCCCGCCCCACCAGCAGCAGACCTAACAGACATACAGGACGCCGAGTACAGCGGCCAGATCGAGTTCCCCACAGTAACGGAAAAGAAAGTAAGAGACGCGATCCATGCAGCAGCACCTTTCAAGGCCCCTGGGCCAGACAGTATAGCAAATCGAGCGCTACAGGTAGGAGAGAGGCTGATTACCAAGCACCTCACAAGAATAGTCAACTACAGCCTGCGCCTAGGATACTACCCTTCTCACTTTCGCGAGTCGACCACGGTCGTCCTGCGCAAGCCAGGCAAAGACAACTACACCATACCCAAAGCATACCGGCCGATCGCGCTACTTAACACAGTCAGCAAAGTCATAGATGCTGTTATTGCCCAACGACTTAGCCACTTAGTTGAAACAAAGCACGTGCTGCCTAACACACATATAGGCGGCAGGAGAATGCGCTCTACTAAACACGCACTGCATGCTGTCACAAGCAGGATCTACCAGGCGTGGAACAAAGGCGACGGCCAGGTAGCTAGTCTTCTACTGCTCGATATCTCGGGCGCCTTCGACAACGTTTCGCACCCACGACTGCTCCATAACTTACGGAAGCAAAGAGTAGATAAGAAGACAGTTAAGTAGATTGCAAGCTTTCTCAGCAACAGACACACCAGAATCGCAGTAGATGGCTTCACATCACAAGAGTACGCAATCAACACGGGCATACCACAGGGCTCGCCGCTCTCACCCATTCTCTATCTCTTCTACAACGCCGATCTCATAGACGAGTGCAACAGAGAAGCCAACACAACGTCCACAGAATACATAGACGACGTGGCTATCCTCACATAGGGCAACACAGCAGCAGAGACATGCAGCACACTAAGTCGCGTGCTCAAGAAAGCACAGCGGTGGGCCATCACTCACGCCTCAGTCTTCGCACCAGACAAGTTCCAGCTGACTCACTTCACACGCTCACGCACACGCATCAACAGAAGCAGAACAGTGCAGACCAGCTGGGGCGAGGTGACGCCTAAGCCAACGTGCAAGTATCTAGGCCTAACTATAGACTCGAAGCTGCAGTGGAAAGAACATATGGAAGAGACCAGACGCAAGGCGACAAAGACGGTCAGCGCGCTCAGCTGCCTCAGAGGCTCAACGTGGGGCATCACGCTTACAGACATGCGGAGACTATACGAGGCCACAGCGCTGCCACAGATGATGTATGCCTACTCCATCTAGTCGAATACCAGCGTCAAGGGCAAAATATACACGAAGAAGACACTTAACATCCTGTAAAGCATACAGGCAAGAGCAGCAAAAGCTATATACGGAGCATATAAAGCCACGTCCAAAGCAGCACTTAACGTCGAAGCACACCTCCTACTAATTAAGCAGCAGATATGGAAGCACAACGCCAACGTTATTATTCGGCTTCTCTCGAGCAAGCACATAGCATACATTTTAAACCTTAAGGTGAGCAGAACACAACCCGCTAGCGTAAACATACGCCGTATTAGATACGTCGACTCCTAGCAGAAGATATATAATAATATAAAGGGTCAGCGCAGATAAGATCTCGAGATGCAGAAGCTAATTCCACCCTTTATCACTTCGCCTTAGCGACACGGCCCAAAGACCCACATAGACAAGAGCGCTAATAAAGCATGTAGTCGACATGACAGAGAACATAAGAAGAACTAGAGCCTTAGTATCTATACTAACGGCAGCGGCATAGATAGCGAGATTGGGGCTGCAGCAGTATGCCCACTTATACAGCAGACCCGCACAGTACATATAGGGCTAGACACGGACTCAACAGTCTACGCTGCCGAGCTACAAGGCATCAGCCTCGCACTACAAATAGCATAAAAGTACGCAGAGCGAGGAGGTAAGAGACGGAAGGTAGCTATCTACACAGACAACCAGGCGGCCATATAGTCAGTAGCTAAGGCTGAAGGCCAATCAGGAGCATATATTCTCGCAGACATTGCAGAACAGGTCAAGACACTCCAGAACATAGACCGGCCAGTAACAATAAGGTAGATCCCAGCCCACACCGGCATCCCAGGAAACGAAGCTATCGACAGGGCCGCCAAAGAGGCCACAGGATGGAGAGAGAACGGCCGCAGACACCCGCCAGCAGACGCACCGCCCAGGCTCTACCCAATCAGATCGACCGTCAGACGCTGGTGCAGGACTCAAACAGAGCGAGCGTGGGCAGCTAAGTAGCGAGCAGAGGCGAAAGGTCGAGCAACCTACAGACACACACCATAGCCTTCCAAGAAAGTACTTCAGATCCACGAAGGCCTTACTAAACGACAGAGCGCGCTACTAGTGCAGCTGCGCACCGAGAAGATAGGCCTACGCGACTTTCTCTTCACCTAAAGAGTGCCAGAGGTTACTAGCCCCCGCTGCTAGTGCGGGGAGAGGCGATAGACTATCGCCCACATCCTGCTCCACTATAGGACGCTTAAGGACCTCCGGAACTAGGTATTTAGCAACCTCCGTGGACGAAACAACCTCCGGGCTATCCTAAGTAAGCCACAGCTAGCTACTAAAGCTATCTAGTTTGTAGAATAAGCGCAGATTCTTGGGCATGTTGGGATCAAAGACGCGTAGACGACAGCTAAGCGCTGAGGGGAGACTGTAGGTATCGCGGCCGCAAAATATAAGGCAGCACGCCTCTACGAACCTATAAGCACAGCATACTGTTAGTAGAGCTATTATCTAGATAAGGTGGCAGCCAGATTGTAGATAGTGGTGAAGAGGAAACGGCAGGCCTCTAGGAACAGCTAGCTCCCATAAGGGAGTGACGTAGGGCGGCGCGGATTAACGTCTGCGCGGCGTCGGCTGTTGGCTACGCTAGCTATGCCGGGCATAGCTGCGGTAAAAACGTGGCTGAAACTAAGTAGGACTAAATCAATCAATCAATTAATCAACCGACGCTCTAAACGATATTACCTTCTATACGATATTTTTTCGTGTAAACTAGATATATTATTAAATAACTACTTAACCACTCTAGTTCTTATACTAATTTTCGTACGATAGTAATCTAGCAGTACGCATCAACGTCTATACACGCTGTAATTATTCGTGTACTAGTTTATAAGCTTAGAAATGCCGCTTCGTTTTTATAACTAGTATGCCCTTTATCTTAGAATATTTAAACTATAGCTAGCTTAACTCAGCTATAAGCTTATTTTAAACCATCTTTCGTGCTGAATAGAAGTAAATAACTTCTATTAAAGATTTAAGAATTGTATAAGTTCTTTGTTAGCGTAATTGCCGTAATTATATAACTAAAGTTATAGTGCGCAATTCGCTAATTACTTAATCTCTAGTAATAGATATATTATACGCTCTAAATAGCGTACGTTTTACGTTATTACTAAGCTACTTATTCTCTAGATAAAAGTTAATATTGCGCTTAAGCGTCCGGATTATTAGAGGCGTGTTTAGCTCTAGTAGTAGTGGTGTTCTATCTATAGTAGCGTCGCTACTACTATCACTACTACTACTAGTATCTTGGTAATTAGCGTTCTAATTAGCAAAATCTCTCTATATATTATTCTTAACGCGCTTTATATCTAATAGATATAATTCTAAGTCTCGCTAGCCTTTTTATATTATATAGGGCTTAAATGTATAAGTGCGGATTGACTTAATAGTAGTTAAGAACTTAACTTTGTTAAAAGCTATATAGCCTATTTAGGTTATATAGTTAATAGCCTGCGCGTACTAGTATTTATACAGCTAAAAGTAGCCTATATTAAGTAGTTAGAGAAAGTAAGATATATATAGAGGTAGGCGATAGGCAATAACCTTATAATTCTTAAGGACTTCTAGAAACTCTTAGGTATAGTATAAATTAAATCTGTTGAATAACAGCAGCCAATATACCCCTTAAGTATGCTTTTAGCTCTATTATACGAAGTGCTTTACCTACTTATAACTTAATTAATCGTTTATATAGCTACTATTACTATACGCAATTAGATAGTTATTAGGTAAATTAGTAAAGTAGCGCTTAAGGAGCGCGTCGCCTTAAATAATAATTATTAGTAGGATAGCGTAGCCTATAGTATTAACGTACTTAGTTATAGTTAATAATATACGATTATTAGGCGTTAGTAGATATACGCGGTGGTAAGGCTTAAAAGTAATAACTTACTAGTCTTTTCCAATTCTAATGCGAAAGCTAGTCTTATTAAAGTTCTAGATATCTAATAGTAGGATACTATGCGTCTGAATTAGGCTTATAAAGGTATTAAACTACTTAATAATAGAGTCTGAATTATACGTAAGTGCGCAATTAAGATTAAGAGATCGCTATCGTTATACGTAAAGCTTAGGTTACCGTTTAAGCTATTATTTTGCCTATCGCGAGCTTATAGTTAGTAGAGGACTAGAACTATTGTAAGCTTATTAAAGAAGATAATTAGCATACAATATAATTATAGGTAGTTATATATAAACTCTAAGCTTATTAAGGCATGCGATATAATTATATAGTACTTAGTCTTACGCCTTAGTAAGCTTATATATGCTAGAAGGGCGTTTAGAATATATTAGGCGGCCCTTTAATTAGGCGAGTAATGTCACGGCGCTGGCTGAGTGGCCGGCGCGCGATCGTCTGATTGGCTGCCGACAGAATCCGGGTGAGGGTCCGAGCACCCGGATTCTGCAAAACCGCCGCAACTTCACTAGTGTAGCTCTTCGAGCTACGTCCTGTCTTCTACTCTATACTACCTGTAGTGAGAGCCTGTTGATTAGCTGTAGCAATAGAACCTGTACACGCGCCTGTCCTCTCTGCCCGTGAGCCCGTACCGTGACATTACGTAGCTCCTCCCCACAGGCCCGTGTATTTCACCGCCATGAACCGCCCCGAGCCCCCCTCCTTCCCAGAGACGCCTGACGAACTCACTGCTAGTGTAGCAGCGCATCCAGGGGAATGGCTAATGTACTTACGCAACACTGCCCAGTATACCCAGAAACTCGAGAAAACCACGCCGCGTCCCAGGACCAGGAGCAGTCTCGTGCGGATCCAGGTCAGGAGAGAGA
>NW_006911903.1:451463-458859 GCF_000338995.1 Bipolaris sorokiniana ND90Pr | reverse complement strand
GGGAGGTGGAGGATATTCTGGATTCCCGATTCGACCGCCGCGGACGAGGAGGTCGCCCCCGCCTGAAGTACTTAGTGAAGTGGGCTGGCTACGACGAGCCAACTGAGGTCCCCGCCAGCCACCTAGAAAATGCCCAAGAGATCGTCAACAACTTCCACCGCCGTTACCCTGCCAAGCCAAGGTAATCGCGTCGACAGAGCTCCGCCTAGAGAGGGGAGTACTGTCACGGCGCTGGCTGAGTGGCCGGCGCGCGATCGTCTGATTGGCTGCCGACAGAATCCGGGTGAGGGTCCGAGCACCCGGATTCTGCAAAACCGCCGCAACTTCACTAGTGTAGCTCTTCGAGCTACGTCCTGTCTTCTACTCTATACTACCTGTAGTGAGAGCCTGTTGATTAGCTGTAGCAATAGAACCTGTACACGCGCCTGTCCTCTCTGCCCGTGAGCCCGTACCGTGACAGTAGGCAGCGTAAGAAGAAGCGGATATAGAAGTAAGGAGTGCTAACAAAGAGAGCTAGAGAGAATCTACTCGCTCAGCGTAAGGCTAATTAGCAGATTGCTTATAAAGAGCGTTAAGAAGGAGAGCGATTAGGTGTTAGCCGCCAGGCTCTTACGCGCTGTAGTAGGTGTAAAGAGACTAGCTATAATGCGCGTACGTGTAAGAAAGATACTCTAGGTACTACTTAATTAATTATATTAATATATAGCAAAATAATTATATTATGGTAGAGCTATACGCCTACAGAGGTGCGTAAAGTTAGTAAGGTGGCTTACTCGCTTGTATAGCTCACTCGCTTGTAAACTACGTTAGGTTCTTATAATCTATATAGACTATAAGTTCTAAATAGCTTTCTATATATACTCTCTAGTAGCGTAAGTATTCTATAATAGCTAGAAGTTTCTTATCGTGTACGTTATATCTTTCTTCTGCTCCTAAGAACTTTCTTAAGTAGTATACTACTAGGTGCTATTTTTTATTAATAAGTATACTAGCGCAGCCTTCTAATACGAGGATAGATACGTCTATTTTAATTTTTATAGGTACACCTAAGGTAAATATCTTAAAATATAGTAGTGTAATGCACGTGGTCTTAAGCTTATTAAAGACTTCTTCTACTTTCTTACTCTATATAAATAGCGTATCTTTCTATATAAGTCGTGTTATTAGTATCGCGATTTTTAAGAAGTCTTTAATAAATTAGCGATTAAAGTTTACGAATTCTAGAAATGACTAGATTTCCGTAACTATAGTTAGTGTTAGCCAATTCTTAATAACTTAGATTTTTTCTTCGCTTATTTATACTCTGTTAACTTCTATCGTGTAGCCTAAGAAGTCGACCTTATTTTTATAGAATTTACACTTCTTTAGCTTTAGTCTAAGACTATATTTATCTAGTTTCTTAAATACTATTTTTATATATAGAATGTGGTCTTTCTTATTTTCTAAGTAGATAAGAATATCGTCTAGGTAGGTAATAATAAATATATCTAGGTATAGTCTAAGTACGTCGTTAATAAGTTCCTAGAATATTACTAGAGTGTTCGTAAGTCTAAATAGCATAACCTTATACTTATAGTGTCCGTATAAAGTTCTAAAGGCTATTTTTTATTCTTCGCCCTACTTTATTCTAATAAGATAGTATCTATCTTAGAGATCTAGTGCTGTAAAGATCTTCGTATAGGATAATTAATCTCTAAGCTCTGTAATATGAGGTAGTAGGTATTAATTTTTTACTATAATGTCGTTGAGTTGCTAGTAATTAACACATAGTTAATCTATTCTGTCCTTCTTTAGTACGAACATAATTAGGTAATCTGCGGGTGACTTTAATAGTCGTATATATCCTTTAGCTAGACTCTTATCTATATACTTTCTTAGTACCTTAAGTTCTCTTTCTAATAGTTAATATATTAGCCCGAAAGTTAGTGTCTTTCCTTTCTATAGGACTTTCTCGTAGTTCTAGAGTTTATATTCTAGTAATACTATTTCGTCTACTACTTTCTAAAATAGATACTTATATTCTTTATATTCTTTAGAGAATTCTAGAGTTGCGCTGTTCTCTCTTTCTCTCGCCTTTTAATTTGTTAGGCTAAATTTAGAATCTACGGAGTGTAGCTTCCTATTAAGGGAACTACTATTTAAGTACACCTTCTTTTTAGTATTATTATATTGTTTAGTAATATTACTCTTATCTACTATCAAACTCTACTAATACGTAGATTAGCTTACGGTTACGTTCTTTCCGTAGTATTCGAATTAAAATACCTTCAACTTCTAGTTAATCCGTAGGTTATATTTTCTAAGCTATAGGAGTTCTAAAATAATATCGTAGGTAGCTAGTCTAATAACGTCTAGGTTAATCTTTTCTATATGCTTCTAGATGCTAAGCGTTACTTATCTAACCTCGTAGGTAATATTGCTTTCTTTTAGTATTAGTTCACTATTAGCTACGTATAGTAGGTATAGCTGTTATTTCTATTATTTCTTAAGTCCGGCTCGGTCTACTATGTGCGCTGAAATATAGTTTGCCTATAATTCTAAGTCTACTAGTACTTACATCCGTTTTCTATTAAGCTCTGTTATAATCCTTATTAATTCTAGAGGTTTTAGTATGTTAATTTCTCTAGCGGGGCCTTATTACTCTGTCGTTGGCCTAAAAAAGACTCTTCTTATTAGTATCTATAGTAGTCTTTTACTACTATATACTTTTCGCATTTATAGCTAAGGTATATATACTATTAGTCTTCTTTATATTCTAATAAGGGGCTATTTAGATACTACACTTTATACGTGGTCTATATCTAAATAATACTTTAAAGGTTCGTTCTACTAGAAAAGTATATTTTCTTACACTTATTCTATAAATGTACTAGGTAGCTATTATTCTTATATTTATACTATAGCTATTTGCACTTAGGCATGCCCTTAACGTGCTATAGGCTCTATCTAGCTTCTCTCTTATCTAAGTAGTAAGTGGGGTAGTAGTTATACGTACACGTAGTCTATAATATACTCGTGTAGTACTTATTTCTTACGTTAAACTAGTACTATATAGGTTCGTAGAAGTTATTCTGTTTTTATATCTTCTATACTTATATTACCCCTTAGAGCGTAAGTCTTTATTCTAGCTTTTGAATATTTACTATAATATATACGTATATAGGTAGGTGTTATATTATCTTAATTTAGTAAAAGTTAATGTTTAAGCGTAGGTGCTATAGCTGTTAGTATATATCTAGTAATACTTTATTACTATTATTCTTATAGGCGTAGGTCTTAAGCGGCTAAGTAGTATAGATAGTATATTAATCTACTTCTATACTTCCGCTAGGTTATCTCGTTAGGTCTTAGATAATTTTAGTATTACGCTATCTTACCTCTTTTTATAGGGCGTAAGTAGTCTATTTTTCTCTTAGAATCGTGCTATCCTTTTATATTTAAACGTAAGAGGTTATTCCTTCTCTAACGTCTTATATTTCTTCTCGCTAACTAGTTTAGCTTTAGATATATTTTTAGACGTAGTTAGAGTTAGTTCGTCTAATCTACTAATAACTTCTATATCGTCTAGGTAGTATATAATATCTAGCTAGATAATAACGTTTTATAACTTATCGTTATCTAATTTTAATTTTTAGTATAGAACGTTAAGCTATCGTTTAACTTTATTCTTATTCTAATAGTTACGTACTATATAGCCTTCTTTACTATATACATAGTAATTAATCTTTTTCTTATTATCCTTATTCTTCTTATAATACAGCTTACTAGGTCCTTTTCTCTTATTTAGATTATTAAGGTGTATAGGTTTGTACTTATTAGTTATATATATACTAGGTGTTCTAGGATAATGGTTTCTCTATCGCCCCTAGTTAGGCTATAAACGCTAGTAGTGCTATTATTATAGCTAGTTATTCTTATTATTATAGTTTCGCGTTCTCTAATTAAATAGTCGTTCTTCTAATATAAGCTTATAGAGTTTATTATTAAGCCTAATAGCTTCTTCTATAAGTTTATTAAGGTTAGTAATATTCGTTCTACTTCTTATAAGTTCTCTGCGCACTATAGGTTTTAGGCTCTAGTAATATATACGTATAAGAGCGTTATTATTCTATTTAATATACGTAGTATACTGCTAAAATTAAGTAGTGTAATTAGCGGTAGACCTAGTTTAACGTAGGGTCTAGATTTTCTATTCTATAATTAGAGATTTCTTAAAAGGTAAGAAGTTTTATTATATCTTAGCTTTAAAAGCCTTCTAGTCTTAACTAGAGTAGTATTATTAGAATTAATAGTAGATTTATCTATATAACGTTTAATAATAGAGTTAGAC
The DNA here is from genome assembly GCF_000338995.1 of Bipolaris sorokiniana ND90Pr. Taxonomy (NCBI): domain Eukaryota; kingdom Fungi; phylum Ascomycota; class Dothideomycetes; order Pleosporales; family Pleosporaceae; genus Bipolaris; species Bipolaris sorokiniana. The sequence continues at coordinate 454,529 of NW_006911903.1, read as the reverse complement.
TATTTTTCTACGTTATCTTAGTAGTAACTAGTAGCTAAGATAACTTTATTATTATACTTAATCTTGTCTCTAGCTAAGTAGAAGTAATAGTTAACCTAGAGAAGCTAAGCTTTAAGCTTATTACAATTGCTATAGTAAAGGTTAGACTTATAGGCGTTAATTATAGTTTCTCTAGTCTAGAAAGTAGTTAGAGTATTTATTATAGTATTGCTTATCGTAAGAGTATTTAAAGTATTAAGAGTATAGCTTAAGTAGAAGTAATATTAGACTTCTAGTATTAAGCTTCTTATTAGTTAGTTTTCGCAGATGGAGAGATAGTATACACTAGATAGTAACTTAGGTAAGTATAATATTGTATTATACTTATACTTAAAACTTAAGTTAAATATATTAAGCTATAAGAGCTTAATTTCTAATACTATATACTAGAGCTTTATATAATATACTTAGTTGCTTAGTAGTGCTAAGATATACTAATTACTAAGTATCTTACAGGCGATATGCGGAGTGCTTAGTTACTTAGTAGTACTAAGATATACTAACTACTATGCATCTTATAGATCACGTGATGCGCTAGTTCTAAATAAGTGTCTCTATTTCTTACTGCGGATTCGCCGTCTTATAGATTACTATAGATTACAACAACTATATTATTATAACTATAATTCTTTTAAAAATTAGATATAACTAACTAATATATTTGCCAAGCTCTATTCTTATACCTAAGATAAGAGTATCTAGTACTTAATTATTCTAGATCTTTCTATTATTTTTATAATCTAGTACTATAAACTAGTTTACTCTAAGATTCTAATTAAACTATTACCTATACTAGTTTTACGCTTAAAACTATCTAATAAGGAAATAAAAGAATACTAATAAGTAATTCTTTAATATAAAGTAAAGTTAAGAGTATATAAGCTAGCTACTACTAACTATTTAGAAGATATTAATTAATGTAAGGTCTAATCTATAAAATAAAATTATAATATTACTTATCTGAGTAATATATAAGAGTAGATTTCTAAGACTATATTCTAAGATTATCTTTTTATAGTTATACTTAAGCTTCTTAATAATAGATCTTTAACCTCTTAGGCTATTATTTAAGAACTAAAAAGTAATCTATTACTAATATATTAAACTAATAGAGACGAAGTTAGAGAGTAGTATTATATATATTTTAATAAAACTAAGTATAGCTAGGTTAATTCTAAATACTAGTTCAATAAATAGAAAATCTTGTATAGAAAGACTTAGGCTTTTAACGTACTAAATATTAAGAGTTAGCTTACTCTTAGTAACTTTCTTAATACGTTAGTAATATATATTACACTAGAATTTACTAAGTGTATTTACCTACTAATAGCTTAAGACTATACTATAGAAAGACTAGGGATAATAATAGATAAGCTAGTGTAGTCGTTTACTATTCTACTCTAACGTAATATAGCTATAGTAGTAAAGAGTAAAGAATATAGAATTTTTAAATTTATCTAAAATATAGAGTTATAGTCTAGACTAAAACTAGCTAAAGAAATATTTATATACCTATATAAACTATAAGAATTATACTTATAAGACTTACTAATTTATAGAAGGTTAGAGATAGTGCTAACTAGATTAACTAAAGCTAGACTACTACTAATTAAACTTTCTAATATAGATTAGAAGAAGATATATAAAAAGATTAATAAGCTAGAATAAGCTACGCTACTTAACTATTTTAAGTAGAATACGGAGAAGCGCGTTAAAAGTCTTCGCGATAGGGGTAGGTAGCGCACTAACGCACCGTAGATCTTAGCATTTACTATTTTAATAGCTTATTCACTAATATCCTCCTACTTATTATCTATATTAATTTTAATAGCCTTTATAGCTGTAGCCTCCCTCTTAGTACTCTGTTCTATTCTTCTACTCTCTTTATATTTATTACTACCTTCTAATCTAATAATATTTTAATTATAAATTATTATTCTTTTAATCTACTCTTAAATCTTCTACTAAGGTAGCTCGTTCTAAGCTTTTGTCTAGGCTCTAATAGCTTTAATCTTACTTTTTAGAGCTCTCTTTTTTATAGTAAGCCTCTTTATATATAGCTAGTAGCACTCTATTATATTAAGATTAGGTAAATTACTGGACTAGAGTAGCCTAGCTACCTTAAATATATTAAAGACCTTCTCTTATAAGTAATGTGTATAAGAAGGAGCTTTATCTTCTTAAATAAGAGTATATAGCTTCTCTTTCTTATACTTATAACGTGTTTTACAAGCGAGCGGGCCATACAAGCGAGCGGGCCACCCCACCAACTTTGCGCACCTCTTTACGTGTACAGTTTTACCACAACTAAATAAAATTTATATATATTAAGATAGTGGATTAAACACTATCTAAAGCATCTTTCTTACATGTACGCGAATTATGGCCAGTCTCTCTACACCTGCTACACCGCGCTAGAGCCTGGCGGTTGACACCTGATCGCTCTCCTCCTTGACGCTCTTCATAAGCAATCTACTGATCAGCCTCGCGCTAAGCGAGTAGATCTTCTCCAGCTCCCTTTGTTAGCACTCCTTGCTTCTGTATCCGCTTCTTCTTACGCTGTCTACGTTTTGTTACGGCTTCGTTCGCCTTCTTAAGGCTGGCTATCCGATCGCGCATAAGCTCAGCCGAGAGCATCATTACCTCAGCCCCCTTCTTAAGCTGATTAATTGCTATAATAATCGAAGTTGGCGATGAGCCTTGATGCCGCTGAACGCGATCACGTATTAACGTGGATTGAGCTTCAAGCTCGCGTGTGTTGCTAGGCGTACGAGCCTGCCAGAGAACCTCTAGAATAGCTGGTGGAGTAGGCGTACGGAGCTTTATATCAAGCCTTGATAGAACAGCATCTGGCTGGAGAGGAACAAGGCCTGCACCGCGGAAGGCAGAGCAGATATTAGCTAGCGTGAAGGATCGATCAAACGCTACCTTGAACGCTGGCAGAAACTCGAGCTTGGTAATGTGGTTGATATGATGGCGGATTAGGCTCTCCACCTCGCGGCTGTACGCGCGCTTTAACGGTGAGAA
>NW_006911903.1:443361-450953 GCF_000338995.1 Bipolaris sorokiniana ND90Pr | reverse complement strand
CCTTGAACGCTGGCAGAAACTCGAGCTTGGTAATGTGGTTGATATGATGGCGGATTAGGCTCTCCACCTCGCGGCTGTACGCGCGCTTTAACGGTGAGAAGCAGCCAACGTTAAGAGGCTGAAGTAGATGAGATGAGTGAGGCGGCATACAGAGCGTATATATGTTGTTCTCCTTGCAGAGCTCTTGGAACTTAAGTGACTGGTGGCTCTCATGGCCGTCAAGAATAAGCAGCCGACGTGCTCCAACAACCTTGCCATCTGTATGCTTAATAAAGTGCTTTAACCACTTAACTTCTAGCTCGTTAGTCGTCCAGCCGTTGTCGCTGACTGCGATGGCCCAGTCGCGTGGGATCTCTGCCTCCTCGTACCAGGCAGATAGGTGATACTTGCCAGTAAAGATTAGAAACGGTGGGATAGACCAGCCAGCTGCGTTGATCGCTGCGATCAGCGTCACCCACTCACGATTGCCTAGCTCAACTGCCTTTGGCCGGCACCTCCTCTCTGACGCTGTTACGACTAGCTGAGTCGTGATCTTGCCCATTATAAAGCCAGCTTCGTCGAAGTTATAGACGTCTTCATCGTAGATACCGTACTTGGCCTTTGTCTGCTCCACGAGCTCAAACCAGCCCTTAATTAGGACTGGATCTTCATATAGAGCCCTCTGCCTATCGTACGCTCGATTGAAACGCGTCGTAAGACTGTCTGTACGCTTAACAAAGTTGCGCGGCTAGTGGACGCCAACCTGGCCAGCGCCGCGCGCAGCTAGTAGTCTGTCAGCCATGTCACGTATAGCTGCGTAGGTAGGCGAAAATCCACGTAGATCTAGATCAATTATATGATCAACTATCACCTCCTCTTCTAGCTTTGTAAGCTTCTTTGAGTTAGGCTGGCAATCGCGTCGGGTAAGTATGCTAGCGCGTCGACGCTGGAGTGTTGTTCGAGAGACTTCGTAGACTTTTGCTACATCTCTTTAAGACTTAATTTAATCTTGATTAATAGCTAAGATTGCTAGCTGTATATCAGATTCATGAGAGACGTTGCGGGCTTAATTTGATAGGGCCATAGTTGATTAGAGTTAGAGAGGTGCGCAAAGTTGGTGGGGTGGCCCGCTCGCTTGTATGGCCCGCTCGCTTGTAAAACACGTTAAGTAAAAGGTAGAAGCTTAGGTATTAATATTTTAGCGCGATATCTCTACTAATTAATACTATTTTCTTTACTATAAGTAAGCTTACTTATATTTATAGTAAATTTCTAAGTTAGCTTCTTACTAGACTTTATATATAGGCCTAGCCTTCTAACTCTAGTATTTAGTTCCTACTTAGCTCTAGCCTTAGCTTTAAGCTTTTAGTTAAGAGCCTTAATAGCCTTATAAGCTTCTTTCTTCTACTTTCTTAATTTAGGTTACTAATAGTAGTAAAGACCTTTCTTATTATATAAGAAGCTCCTCTAGAATATAAACTTAGAGTAGTCTTTCTACCTCTTACGTATAGTACTACGTAAAAAAGCTTTATTAGATTTCTTCTAGATCTAATAGCCTCTACGGCGGTAATTAAGAACTATAGAAATCTTATCTATCTATATAATATTCTTCTAAGTCTTAAGAGTCTACTTCTCTCGCTCTTTACACTAGGCTAGTCTCTTCTCTCTTATCTTCTTAGTTAATCTAGGCTTCCTCGTTAGCTTTATCTTCTTATAGCCTACCTTCTTAAGTATTTAGCGCACTATTATAGTAGAGATATTAACTCTCTCTTAACTAAGTTTACTAGTAAGATTAGTATAGCTCTTCTCTCTTCTATATTAATCGCGTACGAGTTTCTAGATAATAGATTAACGTATAGTCTTAGTTTCTTTAGTAGAGCGTTCTAAGTAAGAAGTATCTTTAAGGTAAGCGTTATATATAGTAATAGATTATAAAGCGTTATATTTAAATTCTCTCTTAATAGCTTTAGTATATATATTTTAAATAGTAGACTTAGAAAGGCCTATAAGGTAATAGACCTTACTATTTAACTCTCCTATAATGGATTTAAGAGTAATAATAAGTGTATAAGTAGCGATATTATGATTAGAAGCTATATTAAGCTAATCTAGTTAAGAATTACTAAAAAACAATAAATATAAGAGGCTCTAGGAAGGCCACGTTAAAACAGCAAATGCTAAGACCTGCGGTGCGTTAGTGCGCTGCCTACCCCTATCGCGAAGACTTTTAACGCGCTCCTCTGTAGCTAAAAGATAGTTATAGCTATAGTTATAACTTTTAATTGTAAGAAGTAAAGTAGATACTCTAAATACTCTATCACTATAGTACTAATTAATTTAGTACTAATCTAGAAGAAGAACAAAATACTCTTAGGGATTTATAGTAATATACTATATAAACTCTACTCTCTCTTAATAAGTATAATCCTTAATAGTAGAGAGTTACTTTACCTAGTTAATAATAAAAGCTTATTTAATCAAGGTACTTTTAAGCTGATAATAGAACTTAGGATAGTTAACGTAGAAATAGAATCTCTTACTATTAAAGAAATAGAGGATTACTTAATTAAGAACTTCTTTAATAGCGATTACAGACTCAAGACTAAGAATCTATTACTTAAGAATATTAAGCTAGTTAATTGTTTTTCTATTAATATTATAGTAGAAGGATATCTTAATATAGCTAGAGTATAGTATTACTCTCTAGATAGTACTTTAAGATATAGATTACTAAAGAATAATATAACTATAGCTACGCTAATTAAGTATTATAATCAAACTTTTATTAAATATAATAAGATTAATACTTACTTTTCTAAATTAATAACTATAAATACTATTAGAAGATTAGTCTAACTAAGTCTAAGAATAGACAAAGAGAAGCTATAGTATTAAAGGTTAAGTTACTTAGACTAGTGTATACTTCGTATATTAGCTTATATTACGAAGAATATTAAGATTATTAGTATAAAGAGAATTAAATATAAGAACTATATATGGGCGTATACTATATAATTAATCTTAAGGTAACTACGTAAGAGATTACTTTAACTATTCTTCTATATATTATAGGATCTATTTAATATACCTACTAGAAGAATATATAAAGAATAGGTAATAATTATAAAGAAAAACTTCTTAGGTAAGATATATAATAATAATATAACGTGCCCCACTAGTAAGCTGGCCACACTAGTAAGCTAGCTACCTCACTAGACTTGACGCGACACTCTACACAACCACCACTATACCGCGATAACAACGTTCTATACAGACTTCTTATAAAGGTAGATTAAGTCTTACTATAGCCTCCTATCGTAATAATCTAAAATAATTAGTACGCGCACTTACAGCAGCGTATAACGTACTAAAATTAACTCTCTAGACATATCTCTAGGGTGTTTAGCCACGATCAGAGATTCTATCTACTAGGCGTAAGCTACTACCTATTAAAGAGCAGTCTCTCGTACAGTAGATTCTAGACCTTAACTAACGCGGTTTTCCGCCTTATATTATTGACGTATGATAAATAGTAGACGCTCTACTTACTGCGCGCGGCTAAGATCTACCTCTAGCACCTATTAGTAAGAACTGGGTGTCGCGCTTTATACAGAACTAGCTAGAGCTTTAAATAAAGTAGAGTAGAAGGCTTAATAGTTAGCGCGCCTCCTTCGAGGATCTAATCGCAATTACAGCGTAGTTTAAACTAGTAGAGAAGACGCGCTAGTTATACGGCGTCTTAGACTAGGATATCTATAACTTTAATAAGACTAGATTCGCGATAGGCGTCGCTGCAACGTTAAAAGTCGTGACTAGCGCTAATAGAATTAGTTAAGTAGTCGTCGTACAGCTAGGTAATCGCGAGTAGGTGATAGTAATTAAGTGCGTTAACGCGTCTAGCTAGTCTCTCTCACTATTCATAATCCTATCTAGTAAGGCCTACTAGAGCAACTAGTATTAAGGCCTTCTATCAAACTAGACTGTCGCAGTATTAGACAACGGATAGATAACTAATTAGCTTAGCGTAGAGTGAGTAAAGCACTTTAACTAGCATATAGCTGCTCGTACAGCTAAAGTCTATCAGCTACTTATTCTAGACAGCTATAGTAGCCACGCCACGCTAGAGTTTAACTAGTTCTATATAGAGAATAAGATCATTACTCTCTATATACCGCCTTATACGTCGCACCTCCTACAGCCACTTAATATAAGCTGCTTCTCCCTACTTAAGCGCGCGTATGGGCGTAAGGTAGAGAAGCTCGCCCGCTAAGACCTCCACTACGTTAATAAGATAGACTTCCTTATAGCTAATACACGGATCCAGCCGACAGTTTTCACGTAGCAGAATATCTAGGTAGGCTTTTAGGCGATAGGCCTTATCTCTCTCTATCTAGAGCGTGTTCTATCGTCGCTTACGGTAGCTAGAATACTGTCTTTACTATAGATAGCAGCGCAGACGCAGGCAGTAGCGCAGATAGAAATACTACGTATAGTAGAGCAGCTTTAGCAGTAGGTATGCTATCTCTAAGAGCGACTAGGCTGGCAGCTAGAGAGCCTAATAAGTATTATAATACGCCAGCTTACAAAAAGCGCTTAACTTATAATACAATTAGTAATAATACTTATAGAAGAGAATAAGAAGCTACGTATAGAAAATTAGCGTTAATAACAAAAGTAGTATTGACAATGTTAATATATTACTTCTAGTGGAGTACTCTAGGTGCAGTAGGCTCAGCAGCTTACTGTAGAGGCAGAAAGGATAGTTATAGAGGCTAGCTAGAGCTAGGCTAGTAAGCGATGTTAGCGCGCGCCGCCAACGTATACGAAGTACTACACTTAAGACTATACACAGACTTAATGTAGATAGTAATAATCTACCTTATAGTAGAATATAACTATATTATCTCTTATTATTGTAGCTTAATTGCGCAGAACGTTGCGTCAAGTCTGGTAGGGTGGCTAGCTTACTAGTGTGGCCAGCTTACTAGTGGGGCACGTTAACGTGCGGGATTAGTAAGCTGCGCGGATTAGTAAGCTGCGCACCCTAAATCCTACTAAAAATTAAGAATCGCAACAGCCTATATCTCTGCAATAACTAAATAAAAGTTATTAAAAACTTATAGAATATTCTACAGGTATATAAAAAGTATTACTACTTTTTAAGAAAAGTCTCTACTTTAATAATAGCAGACATAGAGCAAACTACGCTTTAGTAATCTCTATAATTTAGTTTTTTCTACATAGTTTTGTATATATAAAGGATATTAGCTTCTTAATCTAGAGCTAGTAGATTCCTATAAATGCAACTCTAGTATCAAATTCCTATTTATTTTTATTTAGAGGTTGTAGAGATATAGGCTGTTACGATTCTTGATTTTTAGTAGAATTTAGGGTGCGCAGCTTACTCAACCTAACGCGACGCTCCGCGCAATTACTCTACAACAACGTAATAATATTAGATAGAAATAAGAGATATTATTCTTTATTCAGCTCTATATAAAGTCTAAGTATGTTCTTAAACGTAGTACTTCGTGCACGTTAGTGGCGCGCGCTAGCGTCGCTCGCTAGTCTAGTTCTAGTTACTCTCTATAACTACTATTTCTACCTCTATAATAATCTACTAAGCCTATTAGACCTAGAGTACACTACTAGAAGTAATATATTAACGCTACTAGTCTTATCTTCGTTATTAGCGCTAGTTAGTTATACGTAGCTTCTTATTCTCCTTAGTAAGTATTATTACTAATTATATTATAATCTAATAGCCTTTAATAACTTAGTAGAGAAGCTAGCTTATTAGGCTTTATAATTTCTAATAGAGCTAGTCTTAAAGAAGCTTTATCTACTACTATAGCTGCGCTACTATATATAGTATTTTTAGCTACGTTATAGCGTTATTATCTATAGTTATCTATAGTAGAGATAGTATATAGATAACTATAAGCGATAATAGAACGCGATCTAGATAAGAAGGGATAAGGTCTATTACTTAAAAGCCTACCTAGATATTCTACTACGTAAATACTATTAACTAGATCTATTAATAGACTATAAGGAAGTCTATCTTATTAATATAGTAGACGCCTTAGTAGACGAGCTTCTTAATCTTACCTCTATACGCCTACTTAAGTAGTAAGAAGTAGCTTATATTAAGCAGCTAGAGAAGATACAACGTATAAGGCAGTATATAGAGAGTAATTATCTTATTCTTAGTATAGTACTAGTTAAACTCTAGCGTAGCGTAGCTACTATAGCCGTCTAGAATAAGAAGCTAATAGACTCTAGCCGTATAAGTCGCTATATGCTAGTTAAAGTACTTTATCTACTCTACTCTAAGCTAATTAGTCGTCTAGCTATTATCTAAGACGCTAATAACCTAGTCTAGTAGAAGTCTATTATACTAGCTACTCTAGTAGACCTTACTAGATAGGATTATAAACGGTAGTAGACACTAGCTAAACGCGTTAATATACTTAATTACTATAATCTACTAGTAATTACCTAGCTATATAATAACTATCTAGCTAACTCTATTAGAGCTTATAACTATTTTAGACGTGCTAGTAACGCCTATTATAAATCTAGTCTTATTAAAGTTATAGATATCTTAGTCTAGAACGCTGTATATTTAGCGCGTCTTTTCTACTAGCTTAAACTAGGCTATAATTATAATTAGATCCTCGCAGAAAGCGTACTAACTATAAAATCTTCTAGTCTACTTCGTCTAAAGCTCTAGCTAGCTCTAGATAAAGCGTAATACCTACTTCTTACTAATAGGCTATAGAGATAAATCTTAGCTGCGTATAGTAAGTAGAGCGTCTACTATTCGTCGCACGTTAATCATATAGAGCGGAAAACCGCGTTAGTTAAGGTCTAGAATCTACTATATAAGAGACTACTCTTTAATAGATAATAGCTTATGGTTAATAGAGACTGTCTCTAATCGTAGCTAGGTACTATAGAGGCGCGTATATAGTATTAACTTTACTATATTATACGCCTTTGTAAGAGCGTGAATAGACTACTTTAAATTATTATAATAAGATACTATAGTAAGACTTATTCTACCTTTATAAGTAGTCTATATAGAACGTTATTATTATAGTATTAACGTGTTTCACCAGTGTGCGCCCCACGAAATCCTAGTACCTCACCTTCGTAATAGTACTACGCAACACCACCATAATATTTTTATTAAGTAGAGCAGGATATTATTCTTCAGATACGTCGCTATCCTCTGTATCCTCTAATTCTACTTAGCACGTGCGAGAATTGTGTCCAACTTGGCTGCAACGTCCGCAGCGCCGTTCACTGCGTACCCTCTTCGCGGGCGTTACACCCTCATTACAGCTACCACCCTCTACCTTAGCTATCTGATTAGCTATCTGGCTAACTGTCTAGGACCCCTCCGGCTGTACGTAGCGTCTCTTACGAGTTTTTCGCTTTATTACTTTACTAATCGTAGCTTTAAGGCGATCAAGTTTCTCGTGCATAAGCACCATATTATAAGCTATCTGCTAAGCTCCCTTACTTAACTGCTGCATCTGCTCCTTAAGAGAAGTTATAGGAGACCCTTGCTGGATTTGCATGCGGTTTACGAATAAGCGTAGCCT
>NW_006911903.1:385554-434092 GCF_000338995.1 Bipolaris sorokiniana ND90Pr | reverse complement strand
AGCTAACCTCTACTTAGACTAAAGTAGAATTTTTACTTATAGCTATTACGTATATCTACTAGATTAGAAGCGTATAGTAGAGTGAAATAAGAGAGAGTTTAAAGTTAATCTAAGAGCCTATATTAGATACTTAGTTAGATATATTATATCTAATATATACTAAGTATAGTTACTAATACTTAATTTAGTAATTATAACGCGTAATATAACCTTTAATAAAAAACTATTTTATAAGAGTAAGAAAGATTAAGATATATCTAAAGATAAAGTAGTAAGGATTATTAATATATTATATAATAGTAAGGTAGAGAATTTTAGGCTAGAGATAGATATCTTACTACTAGTTAAGAAAAGAAGAGTAGTTAAAGAAGAAATAACTGTTGAAATAAGGAGGGTGCTACTTGTTCTATAGCTAGCTCAGAGGTATAGTAGTCTACTTGTCTAGCGATAGACTCAGAGGTAGCGAATCGATAGGTTCTAGGATGAAAAGAGAGAAATGCTAGGGGAGAGAGATAAGGATTGGATTGATCTGATCTAGTAGTCTGATCTGTTCTTGTAATCTGCTCTGGTTTCTATCTACTAGCTATTCTACTACTATATATATTTGCTGTACTAGATTCTAGAAGAATCTATCTAGTAGTAGATTACGTAGCTATAGACGTAATAGATAGATGAATTGTATAGGGATTGGTTGACTGAAGAATCCGAGTATAGTGCCGAGCACCCGGATTATGTCAGAGATTAGCTGATTAGCTTATATCTCTAACAATAACTACTAATAAAGAAATAAGTAATAAGCTAGTAGATAATTATAAATAGAGACTAGCTAGTTTAGTAATTATAATTATATATTAGTAGAATCCAAGCGGAGTATAAGCGTAGCTAGTAAGTACTTAGAAATTCGCGTAGATTAAAAATCTACTTCTATACTTTCTACTTTAGAGTACACCTTAGTACTAGAAATATAAAGAGAAAGAGGCTCTAATAATTATAGGAAAATATACTTACCTAAAAGAGCTAGATTATTATAGCTTATAGTATATTCTTAATAAGGGCGACCGCTAAGATGTTAAGAGTAGAAGCGCTCTTTTTAGCTAGATAATCGCGCTAATTGTGTAAACTTTAACGCGCTAGGCGAGTCTAATAGAAGAAACTTGCCTACGTAATAGAGTTAAAGCATTAGGTAAGAAGCGCTAAAGATTAATAGACTTCTAAATAAGTTTCTACTAGTATAGTGTAAGCGTAAAGACTATAATGCTAATAATTAACTAGATAGTAAGATATCTAGAGGTATATATATATTAATCGCTAGACTAAAGAGATTAGAAGATATATAGAATAATTTCTATTATACTTTTATACTAAGAGTAATATATAAATAAGATAAGTAGCGGTACTATAAGATACTAAGCGAAGTAGTTATAGTAGTAGCGCTTAAGAAAGTAATATTATAAGTATTAAAGGATTATCTATATCGAGATGATCTTACTAACTCTCTAAATATATAGAAGTAGATAATACTATATCTACTTAAAACCTTATTCTATAAAGTAACGTAAAAAGAGGTTAAGACTCTACGTAATAAAAAGACTTAGACTAAGATTAATAGACTAAGAGTAGTAGATTAGGCTTATTACCTACTTCTACTAAAGTAGGCATAGACTTATAAGTTTAATTAAGATGGATATTTTCTAAAATATAAGATAAAGACTATTATAAGAGGTAATCTCTAGAAAAAAGGCTTACCTAAATTAACTTATACTATAATATTAGCTATAAGGTTCTTTTATATAGTAATAGCTATAGTAGAAGAGTTTAATCTAGAGGTTAGATAATATAATATTTTAGGAGTATTTCTAAATATAAGGATTAAAGTAGTAAATCTAGTAATTTATAAGATACTAGATAGATTTAAGAAGAAGAGAAAATATATCTAACTTAATCACGTATTATATAACTAGGCTAAGAGACTCTATACTTCTCTAGTAAAAAAAGCTCGTAGAATTACTACGAGAATTCGATCTATAAGCCTTAAAAGAGGAGCTAGAATTCTTTTTTAATTAGAATTAAAAGGTATAGGTATTATTTTATATTAATAATGCTCTTACTTTATATTATAAGAAGAATATGTAAAGAGCTATATAGATGTAGGATGATATTATATTAGAGTATAAGAAATAGAATTAAGGGCTAGTAGAGTAGTTCTTAAGGGTGCGTATAATAATAACTATATTAATTAAAGAATTATACTAGTCTATAACGTACATATTAATAAGGTTATAATGAAGATTAGTTAATAGAGTTAGGCGTTTCTACTAACTCTACTACCGTTAGAGAAGCTACTTAAGAACGAAGGCGAGACGATAAATTAATAGATTAAGGTATATTAAGAAAGAGTTAGTTTAATATTATATACTATAATTATACGTAGGCTAGATATCCCGTTTACTATATTAAAGTTATTATACTTTTTAACTAATCTAAGTAATTAGTATATAAAAGTAGTTAAGTGGGTTATTATTTACCTATATTAGACGCACTATAACGCGATCTAGTTTAGAGATTTTAATAGTCTATATCTAATTATCTATAGTAATATATGATTTATAGATAATCTAGAAATACGCTACATATTATATAGATATATTATAAAATTATATAGTAGAGTGATATTTTAGAAAGCTACTAAGTAAAATATAGTTATTACGTTAACTACTAAGATAGAACTTCTTACGCTAGAATACGTATTTAAAAGAAATAATAGTAATTAAGAGATTCTTTAAAGAACTACTAACTAATCTAGAGAAGCTCTAAACTATATAGTACGATAAATAAAAGATAATTAGGTTAGTAGTTAGAAATAATAAGCGTATTACTACTAGGCTCTAATATATTGATATCTAGAATATATAGTTAAGATAAGAATATATGAAAGAAATGTTCTAAGTATAATAGTTAGATATAAATAGGATATCTATAGATAAACTAAATATATTACTAACTTATTAATAATTTATTAAGTTAAAGAAGCTACTTAATCTATAAAATACTAGTAAAATAATTACTAACCTAGAGAAAATATTATTAAGGGACTAAAGGGCTAGTATCTATAAGTATATAAGAGTAGAAGGTAAGTAATTATAATATCTATCTCTTTTATTATATCTTAACTCTAAATAAAAAAAACCTATTATAATCTACTACTAAGATAAAGGAGAATTAAAGATAAGATATTCTTATCTAAGAGAGCTAGAGAAGAGAACTAACGCGTAAACTTATAAGTAGCTATACTAGCTAACTTCTTCTACTTCTCTATATCTCTTTTAAGCTTATTAATTTAAGTACGTAAAAGCTTTACGCGTAACTAATAAGCTAAGATAAAGTTCTAATAATTCTAAGTAGTAAATAATCTATTCTTAACCTTCTTCTTAAGGCTCTTTTTAAGACTATACTTAGTAGTACGCTTAATAAAAGACTCTATAGAGCTCTAAGTAGATATTGAATTATAAGAAGCTATATATATTAAGTAATTAAAGAATAGAGAAGTAATTAGCCTTAATATAAAGAGCGGAACGTTCTAAAAGAAGGATAGAGTACTAATATTACTAAAGGGCGACGGCACTCTATAACTATATAGAAGCGGAGTAGCTAGATATATAGAAGAAATAATTAATTACTATATCTCTAAGGCTAGAACGGAGTCTTATATAAAAGCAAAATAGATTTATAGTAATAATATAATATATAACTTAAATTACGTTAATAACTAGACTTATAACTAAACTAGGAAATACTAAAATAAGAAGTAGAGAAAGTATAGTTATCTAAATACTTCTAATAGTGCTTACTTAGCGTGGAATATATAGGTAATTAGTAAGATTTCTTAGTATAGATTAGAGAAGAGAGAGAATAGTAAGATAAGGTATAGGGGCGCGATAGCTTAGAGGTAGGAGAGTATACACTCTTTTTAACGGGATTATTATTAGAATAGCTTAATTTACCTTTCTTATAGTTAATAATCTCGCTATTTAGAGTAAGGCGCTTATTATAGAACTTATTAATCGAAATAGTTAAGAATAGTATAGATTAGTAATTTATAAGGAGAAACTACCTTATATTAGCTCTTATAAGCACTTTCTACATCTAATAGAGTATATTTAGTAACTTAAGATACTACTTAGTAGAATAACCTATATAATAAGAACTATTTAACTTAAACTTATTATAGTAGATCTGTTAAAGGCTGGAGAACTTTAAACAAATAGAATGTATTAAGAATAATAGACCGATCAATCTGCTAATCTAGATTAGTGGATTGGTTAGACTATATACTTATTTAACTAAGTCTAACTCTATTTAGTAATCTATCTTAGTCTTTATCTAATCTACTATTCCTCTATCTAATAAGATTAGATAGATTAAAGGATTGGATGGATTATGTGATCTAGGTTAGGTTAGTTACTAACTAACTAACCTATTAGTTCTGCGACACACCCCCTTAGACTACAGATTATCTTGTTATTCTATACTTAATAGACACTCTTAGAGGTATTAATTCTTTTATTAGGATGTTATAGTTTATTACTAGTCTAACGTCTCTAAGTAGTATCCACCCTCTCTCTTATACTCTAATAAATAGTTAACTAATTCTTTCTGCTTCGTTATGTAATATCTATATCTATCTAATCTACTTATTAAGCGTAATTACTTCTAAGATTATACTTTACTAGAAACTACTATTAAGCTTACTAATATAATCTAAGGCTAATGGAGGCTTAATAGATTAAAAACCTATTCTTCTAATTAAGGCGTATCTAATTAAGGCTTAAGGTATCTGCGATGCCTAATACTAAAGTAATCTACTAGCTACCGCTTATATAGGATCTTGTACTAGTTTTGTTTCTAGAGTACCCCTTATAGCTCTTATTAATTCTTGTCTTTGTAACGATGTTATAACTTCGCCATGTATCGGACCAATCCCAGAGCCGGATCGGAGGTAGTACTCGCCGCCCTCTTTATTAACCACTCGTTGTGAGGTCGGATCCGATTCGGATCCAACTAAGATAAGTATATAAGGAGACACTCCCTGTAGCTAGCTCTGTAGACTTTTAATATCCTTTCGTACAAGGCCTATAGGTATCTATTCGAATTAAGGCTCGTTTAATGTCCTACGCACTCCTATATGCCTCTGAGTGACACTACCGCCGATACTAATCCAAGTAGTCTTACCTGCGCCGTTACATTATATCAAAAGTCTCATCCCAGCCGGTGATGGCTTTAAAATAATATCGCAGCTGTCTGTTCAGACTACGTCCAACCTTAAGTTATCTAGTACTGATCTAGATACTTACACCGTTATATCTGATATTCACCTAGGCAGGATCCTACTAATTTCCTGCCGGCCGAAGCCTTTAGGTTTAGAACTTCTGCGCTCCTCGCGAGGCAGATTACTTCAGTAAAAGTCGCGTAGAGTGCGCTACGGTAGAGACTTAGAGACTACCAATAACCTATTAACCTTAGAGGCAATCGCTGATGGTTGACCCACTAAAACCTGGTAGTTCTAAGGAACTATCTTGGAAATTAGTCCGACTCCAGGACTAAACCGTCTTGGAGAAGAAAGCTAGTAAGCTGCTAACCTAGGAATCTCCAGAGACTTTATCTCTACGAGAAGAAGAAGAAGATAAAGACGAGGAGGATTCGGTACTAGTACTAACTATAAGAGACCTCTATAGGCAGATGGCTAGCTTAGTTGACTAAGTCCACCAACTAACCTAAGAAAACGCCGAGCTGCGGAGTAACGTAGTTCTTACTACCAAATCCCTACTAATATTAGCCGAACTACCTTCCCACTAATTACTAAGGTACACTTCTGCTACCCCCGAGCCTCTACGTGTTAAACTAAGCCGTCTTATCTCATCCTCCATCAGCTAATTAAGTGATGGGAAAGATCCTACCTTTCCCTAGTGGCAAGCCGAAGTAGAAGACCGACTTGACCTAAACTCGGACTACTTCCCTACGGAACGCTACTGGATGGCCATGGTGTATAGCTATACGTCGGGTGATGCTAAGGGATACCTCGAACCCAAGTACTTATTAAAGACGGAAGGGTACTGGTTTAAGAATGCGGAGGAAATGATTGAGCTGCTTAGATTATACTTTGTAACTAGCAATGAGTAGGCGGAGAGCTAAGCCGCTTTCTATAATCTGCTTATGAAAGATAGAGAGCCGTTTTTAGAGTTTAAAGCTCGTTTTATTAGTCTCGCTATTAAAGGACATGTATTGGAACCGGAGTGGCCCTTCTATCTCTGGTAGAAGATTAGCCTAGCTTTGCGAGTTCCTAATATGGCTGTTAAGCGTTTCTTTAACAGCTCCTTCGATGAGATGTGTAAACATCTCACTACTTTCGAATTAGAACGACGATCAGCTCCTATCGTAGCATAATTAGAGCGACGGACTACCTACACTTCGACTACGAAGCCTAAGTTAGCTACCTATTAGATAAGAGAGTATCGCCCACCCACGCACGAAGTAAGGTCCGACCCCACTCTGACCCTACCTTAGGCTTTCTCGAGTGTACCTAGGCCTGCCTCTAAGACACTAGTACTAGAACGCTAAACTACTCCTAGTAACTACTACTAATGCGGTAAGCCCAGACACTTTGCGAGCGACTGCACAGTCCCTTGGGTAAGAGAGATAGAAGCTTTTTAAGAAGAAGAGGTATTTAAGGAAGCTGCAGAATACTAGTCGGATGAGGACTAGTCGGGAAACGACGAAGCCTAGGAAAACGCTCCGCCCTAGGCATTCACAAGTATGACCTTGCTAAGATTGATCTATTATACTTATTTGGAGGAAAGCACTTCCGAGTCCCTACTATTCTTTGTTCGAAGGGTTATAGTGTCAGCCTACAGTCGCTGGTTGATACTAGCGCCTAAGGGTTTTTATTTTTAAATTCTACAATTACTTATATAATCTCTAGTTCGCTTTAGGTTCCTATCTGAAGACTTCCTTTTAAGATTACAGTTAAAGGATTTCAAGATTAGGTTTAGATGAGGGTTAATCAATATATCCGGTTATATCTTTCTGTTAATAGCCGCAAGATCTATAACTGCCTATTCGTTATTATGGATTTAGGATTATAGGATTGTATTATTAGTATTAAGTGGCTACGCCGATTCTAGCTTTAATTAGATATAGTTTGGAACCGAATCGTATGGCTAGCTAAATACCCAGCAATATATGATTCTGCCCCACCTATCCTAGTATAGTTAAAATAACTAGCTATTAACACTGAGGTTGCGAAGGATATCGAGAGACGTAACGCTCTCTGGGAGAAGGACGACTATCAGAGAAAAAATAGTCTAACTACGGCTAGTATTTAACGGATCCGTAGCCTTCTTTAACTCTCTAAAGCCCGTTCTCTACCTTCAGCACCCGACCCTGCTCCGAAACCTATCCGACCTGTACTCTCTTCCTCTCCTTCACCCCACATCTTACTTATCTCTACTAACGCCTTCTACTACACCATAAAACGCAAGGAAAACGAGTTCTTTATAATAAGTATCTATACGATCGATCGTATTTTAGAGGAAAGACGACTAAAAGATGATCCTAAAAATGCTAAGTTAGTTTAGGACTAACTCCTATCCGTCTACTATCCGTACTAAGACGTATTTAGTAAAACGGCAGCTAATTAGCTACCTAAACACCGCCCGTACGACTATAAGATTATTCTCACCGAACCTCTACCGAATTAGTTTAGTCCCCTGTACAAGCAGAGCACTGAAGAGCTCTAAGCGACTAAAGCGTTCGTTATAGAGAACCTTCAGAAGGGATACTTTTCCCCAAGCTATAGCCCTTTCGCCTCCCTAGTCTTATGTGTTCAGAAGCTAAACGGAGACCTACGCATCTGCGTAGATTACTATAAACTCAATACTATTACACGCAAGGATGCGTATCCAATCCCGCGTATTAATAAGCTACTTACTCGTCCCCACAAGGCTAAGATCTTCACTAAGCTTAATATACGTGCGGCTTTTAACAAGATCCAGATAGACCCTAACTCTAAAGAATATACTACATTCTGTACACGTTACGGAACGTATAAGACTAAGATACTGCCCTTCGGGCTGTGCAATGGTCCGGTAACCTATCAGCAATATATAAACGATGTGTTAATTAATTACCTAGATAACTTCTATATCGCCTATCTAGACAATATTCTTATCTACTCCAAGTTAGAGTCGGACTATATCCGACATATGCGTAAGGTACTAGAAAGGCTACGATAAGCAGAACTCTAAGTCAACATTAAGAAGAGTGAATTCTATGTCACTCGTACAAAATACTTAGGATACGTTCTTACTAACAAAGGCCTAGAGGTAGATCCTGACAAGGTAGAAGCCCTCCGCAACTGGGTCCGACCTACTACCGTTACTGGTGTGAAGTCGTTTCTAGGCTTTATAGGATTCTATCGGCAATTCGTCCTAGAATACTCGCGAATTACTAAGCTAATTATTGCACTTTAGAGCCCTGCGAAACTATTCGTATGGGATCTGGAATGCGACCGGGCCTTTGAAAGGTTAAAGGCAGCCTTGCTAGCAATCCTCACCTTGTATTACTACTACCTAGAGTATGATACTAAGGTAGAGACGGACGTATCTAATGGTGTTGTGGCTGGAGTACTGTCTCAGAACTAACCTAATGGCTTATAGTGCCCAGTAGCCTTCTTTAGTAAGGTTCTATCTAGATCGGAGCTAAACTAGAAGATATACGATAAAGAGTTGTATGCTATTATTATAGCATTTGATAAGTAGAGATCTAAGTTAGCCTCTACTCACTCCTAAGTCCAAGTGTACTCCGATCACCGCTCGCTAGAATACTTTATAACTACTAAGATTCTGAACGCCCGACAAGTGAGATGGGCTAAATAGCTCGCCTTATTTAACTTCTACATCTGATACACGCCCGGTAAGGACAACGCTCGCGCTAATATCCTTAGCTATCGGGAATAGGACCTGTAGAACTTGAGGAATGCCTAAATTAATAACTGTTCGCGGGTCCTCCTAGGACCGTACTAACTCGACAACTGAATTAACTCCGAACTCGCTAAGGCATATGTGGAACAACTATCTAAGTAGGCTACCTCGCTACTAGTAGTTGAGCCTACTTAGGAGACTATGTCCCTAGACTCCCTTGAGCTGATTGAGCTTCTGTTGCAGTAAAACCGCACATCGTTTAAGAAAGAGCGCCGTACTCTCCTTAATAAGTACTGAATAGAAAACGGACTGTTGCTCTACTTAAACTGTCTCTGCGTGTAGCTAGACTCCCCCGCGTGCACGCGATTGATCTGAGAGGCCTACGATTAGGTCTTATCAGCCCACCTAAGTATAAAGAAGACTTATTAGCTGCTGTCTTGGAAATACTATTGGAAAGGCATAGAAGCTACCTATAAGAGGTACGTACGGAACTGCCTAGCCTGCTGTAAAGCCCATCTAAGACAGACCCGAGTCCTAGAGCTGATTTACTCTCTTCTAATTCCTAACCAGCTAATATAATATCTCTGCATTAACTTTAAGGAATTCCCTAAGAATAATGCTGGATATAATTAGATTATAGTCGTGATCGACCGGTTATCTAAATAGGCTATCTCTATCCCGTGTTATAAGATAATTAACGTAAGAGGTATAGCTGAACTCTTTATCTAGTAGGTATACTGATTCGGACACACTCTGGAGATAATTATCTCTAATTAAGGACTATAGTTCGTGTCTAGTTTCTGGTCTGAGTTCTGTTAGATTCTAGGTATTAAGGTTAAGCTATCTACTGCCTATTATAAGGAAACTAATAGTTAGACAGAGATTATGAATAAGTATATTGATTAGAGACTACGTCCGTTCGTAACCTACTACTAGGATAACTGGAGTGGGCTGCTGCCTCTAATTAATTATACCTAAATTTCTCTACCTTACTCTTCTATTAGTATGTCTCCGTATTAGATTCTTTACGGATCCGTACCTAAGCAAAGCTGGGACTAGCAGCATCCAACTAGTATCTTTACCCCTACTAACAAACTTAATTATAAGGATGCTCTAGCGCTTGCTACCCGCATGCACGCTGTATGGGATACTGCTAAGCAGTAGATAGAGAAGGCCTAGAACTAGATGCGATCCGCCGTCAACCGCCATCGTCGCCCTGTTGATTAGGATATTGGCGATATAGTGTTCTTAGATACTAAGAACCTAGTAATCGACCGTCCGAGTCGTAAGCTGGCCGCTAAGTGGGAGGGTCTTTTTAAGGTCCTAGAGAAAGTTGGCCACTCGTATCGACTTTAACTACCGGTAGGCTCTCGTATCTACGACGTGTTCGCTCCGGACTTACTATGTAAGGACCCCCAAGACCCCCTCCTAGGATAAGAAGCTCCTAAGCCTCCTAGTGAGCCTATCTAAGGTGTAGAAGAGTGGGAAGTAGATTAGATTCTTGCTAGTAAGTTATATCGTGCTAAGTTAAAGTATCGGGTGAGCTAGATTAGACATAATCTAGATTCTACCTAGTACCCCGCCTCTAACTTTATGGGAGCTCCTTATAAGCTTAGAGAGTTTTATAAATAAAACCCATCGAAGCCGGGACCTTCTTAGGCTCTTAGCTAGTGGATTTAAGCTTAGGAGAAAGGTATAGACGATATGACTTCGCTGTAGAATGATTAAGTGTAGAGAAAGAAAAGAAAAGTGGGTATAGAACAAGCCGAAAGTCACCCGAAACAGTCTCTCGCGCTGGCGTGGAGGAACTGCAATAGAGAGGCATAAGAATAGTCTTATAGCTATGGGACTAGCTGTCTACTAAGAGGGGGGTAGTATAACGATGTTACAACTTCGCTATGTATCGGACCAATCCTAGAGCCGGATTGGAGGTAGTACTCGCCGCCCTCTTTATTAACCACTCGTTGTGAGGTCGGATCCGATTCGGATCCGACTAAGATAAGTATATAAGGAGATACTCCCTGTAGCTAGCTCTGTAGACTTTTAATATTCTTTTGTACAAGGCCTATAGGTGTCTATTCGAATTAAGGCTCGTTTGATGTCCCACGCACTCCCATATGCCTCTGAGTGACACTACCGCCGATACTGATCCGAGTAGTCTTGCCTGCGCCGTTACAGTCTTAGTCTTTACTTTTAGAGTACTTTAGATTAGATATTCTACGTTTTCTCTTTATAGTATATAACTAGCGGGAGTATAAAGATTAACGCGATAGATTTAGTATTGCTTTCTTTTTCTCAGAGCCTTATACATTTCTAGGAATTACGCCTTTATTAATTTGGCGTATATACTAGTTAATTCTTTACTTATAACTCTATATAGTGCTTAGTATTACTTACGCCTATAAGGTTCTTAGCGTCTAGGTATTAACTATCATATATTTCTATATCTAAGATTCTCTTACCTTACCCCTCTAGCTAATACTAAGCGGTGATGGGATTTTTAAATTGCTATTACCTGCGTAGTTACTTATTATAGTGACTACGAGATTAGTTTTCCTCATTAGATTTATTTTACTTACTAGTTAATTTCTTCTCTCTCTTATAGTAATTTACTAACTATAGTTAGGTTAGCGTTTCTTACTTAGGTTGTTATAGTAAGGCTAATGCGATCTAATTAGTTACTATAGTAAAGGCGGCCTAGTTTAGCTACCTACTAAGAGAATAGTTAGTAAAAGAGGTTTACTTAGTATTACTATTGTTTGCTGATTCTAGGCAGTATATTAGTTCTCTCTCTACTTATTCTAACCTTCTCTTCTCTACTCTACTACACGAACTACGCGCGCCTCTACCTCTCCGCCGCCGCAGCTTCTACTACTTATTTTTCTTATTCTTTAGATTAACACTACGTTAATTACTAGCTTTCTTCCTTCGTCCGTCGTAGCTAATCCTGCCGCCAGCTTACTATAGTATATCTTCTTATTTTTCTTTTATTTACTTTACTGAGATAGTAAGGCTTCGCGCTTCTTTATACAGCCTTTCTATATAATGCGTGATGTAATAGATTAAGAGATCTGTAAGTAAAATCGTACTGCTATTAAGAGTCGTTCTTAGATTAACTCTTATATCCTTAACTAGAAGTTTATTAAGTTTCTTAATAAGTAGCTTTATATTATTAATCTTCCTATCCTATACGTCTAGAACTTAAAGTATAATACGCTTAGCTAGCTATTTCTACCTTATTAGTTTACTTACGATTAGTCTCTTATAATCTTCTAAGAGTATAGTTGTTAATTAGGTTATACTATCTCTAAGCCTAATATAGAGAAGATTAAGGCTTCGCCTATACCTATACCTTAACCTTATTCTAAGATTATTAATTTTACTTCTAGTCTTATTAATACTAATACTTTATCTTAGCTATCTTCTTATAGAAGGTCTAGTAAGACTAAGAACACTTCTAAGAATACGCCTAATATCTAGACCTACTCTAGTTATTTAGTGACCTAGGCTAATATTATTATTAGTCTTTCTTATAGCGCTTATTAACGCCGTCCTTACTATAAGTACGCTAAAGGTAGATTACGCAGTACTTATAATAGGATCTACTATAATAAGTTTAAGTCTCATAGTTCTTATTATATAGATTATTCTACTAAGTAGTATCTTAAGTTACTAGATGCGCTCTATTAGAGGTAGAAAGCGCTTATAAGAGCTGATGTAAGTTAGTCTCTTATTATATATTACTAATTTATACTCATCTTAACGATTTAGATTAATAATTTCTATGACGAGCGCCTTACTCTAATTAGCGAGATTATTAACTATAAGAAAGGCTAATTAAGCTATCTTAATGACGATCTCTTTAAAGAGAGCGTGTACTCTTCTACCTCTAAGCTATCGCGCCCCTATATCTTATCTTACTATCCTCTCTCTTCTCTAATTTATACTAAGAAACCTCGCTAATTATCTATATATTAGACGCTAAGTAAGTACTATTAAAAGTACTTAGATAAGTATACTTTCTTAGCTTCTTATTCTAGTATTTCTTAGTCTAGTTATAAGTCTAGTTATTAACGTAAGTTAGGTTATAGGTTGTATTATTACTATAAATCTAATTCGCTTGTATATAAGACTCTGTTCTAGTCTTAGAGGTATAGTAATTAGTACGTTCCTCTTACGTATTTAGCTGCTTCTCTTCTATATAGTTATAGAGTACCGTTGCTCTTTAGTAATACTAGCGTTCTATCTCTCTTTTAGAATGTTCTACCCTTTATAATAAGGCCGATCGCTTCTCTATTCTCTAGTCGCTTAATACGTATAGCTTTTTATAATTAGCTATCTACTTAGAGCTTTATAGAGTTCTTTATTAAGCGTGCTACTAAGTATAGTCTTAAGAAGAGCCTTAAGAAGAAGGTTAAGAATAGATTATTTACTACTTAGAATTATTAGAACTTTACCTTAGCTTATTAGTTACGCGTAAAGCTTTTGCGTGCTTAAATTAATAAGCGTAGGAGAGATATAGAGAAGTAGAAGAGATTAGCTAATATAGCTACTTTCGAGTTTACGCGTTAGTTCTCTTCTCTAGCTCTCTTAGATAAGAATATCTAATTCTTAATTCTCCTTTATTCTAGTAGTAGTTTATAATAGGTTATTTTTATTTAGAGTTTAGGTATAATAAAAGAGATAGGTATTATAATCACTCGCCTTCTACTCTTATATACTTATAGTTACTAGCCCTTTAGTCTCTTAATACTATTTTCTCTAAGTTAGCAATTATTTTGCTAGCGTTTTAGAGATTAAGTAGCTTCTTAAACTTAATAAATTATTAATAAGTTAGTAATTTAGTTAATCCGTCTGTAGGCAAACTATTTATTTCTAAGTATTATACTTAGAATAATCCTATTATATATTTCTATCCTAACTATATATTCTAGATATCTATATAGCAGAGCCTAGTAGTAATACGCATATTTTTTCTAACTACTAACTTAATTATCTATTAATTATTATACTATACAGTCTAGAGCTCCCCTAGATTAATTAGTAGTTCTTTAAAGAATCTCTTAATTATTATTATTTCTTTAGATACGTATTCTAGCGCGAGAAGTTCTATCTTAGTAGTTAACGTAGTAACTATGTTTTGCCTAGCGGCCTTCTAAAATATTACCCTACTATATCATATCGCGATATATCTATATAATAAGCGGTGCGTCTTTAGATTATCTGCGAATAATATATTACTATAGATAATTAGGTTTAGACTATTAAAATCTTTATACTAGATCGCGTTATAGCGCGTCTAATATAGGTAAATAATTACCCGCTTAACTGCCTTTATATGCTAATTACTTAGGTTAGTTAAGAAGTATAATAACTTTAATATAGCGAACGCGATGTCCGGCCTAAGCATAATTATAGTATATAATACTAAACTAAACCCTTTCTTAATATACCTTAATCTATTACTTTATTACCTCGCCTTCGTTCTTAAGTAGCTCCTCTAATAGTAGTAGGGTTAGCAGAAACGCCTAACTATCTAGACTAAACTTCTTCGCGATTTTATTAATATATGCGTTATAGACTAGTATAATTCTTTAATTAATATAGTTTCTTATTACGCGTACCTCTAAGAACTACTCTACTAGCCCTTCATTTTACATCTTATACTTTAATATAATATAATCCTATATCTATATAGCTCTTTGCTTATTATTCTTATAATATAAAATAAGAGTATCGTTAATATAAAATAATACCTTTACCTTTTAATTCTAGTTAAAAAAGAGATACGGCTCCTTCTTTAAGGCTTATAGCCTTAATTCTTATAGTAATTCTACGAGCTTTTTATACTAGAGAAGTAGAGAGTCTCGTAGCCTATATAATACGCGATTAAGTTAGACGTATATTCTCTCCTTCTTAAATCTATCTAGTATCTCGTAGATTACTAGATTTACTGCTATAATTCTTATATTTAGAAATGCTCTTATAATATTATATTATCTAATCTCTAGGTTAAACTCTACTACTACAGCTATTACTATGCGAAAAGACCTTGCGGCTAATATCGCTACGTAGGTTAATTTAAGTAAGCTTTTCTTCTAGAGATTACCTCTTATAATAATTCTTACCTTATATTTTAGAAAATATCTATCTTAATTAAACTTATAGGTCTATATCTACTTTAGCGGGAGTAGGTAATAAGTCTAATCTACTACTCTTAGTCTATTAATCTTAGTCTAGGTCTCTTTATTACGTAGAGTCTTAACCTCTTTTTTTACTACTTTATAGAATAAAGTTTTAAGTAGATATAGTATTATCTACTTCTATATGTTTAGAGAGGCGGCGAAATCGTCCCTACATAGACGATCCTTTAATACTTATAGTATCGCTTTCTTAAGTGCTACTACTATAACTACTACCTTTAGTATCTTATAGTACTACTACTTATTCTATTCGCGTACTACTCTTAGAATAAAGGTATAATAGAAATTATTCTATATATCTTCTAATCTCTTTAGTCTAGCGATTAATATATATATACCTTTAGATATTCTACCCTCTAGTTTATTATTAGGATTGCGGTCTTTACGCTTACGCCGTACTAGTAGATATCTATTTAGAGGTCTATTAATCTCTAGCGCTTCTTACCTAATTCTTTAACTCTATCGCGTAGGTAGGTTTCTTCTATTAGACTTACCTAGCGCGTTAGAGTTTACGCGACTAGCGCGATCGTCTAGCTAAGAAAGGCGCTTCTACTCTTAACCTCTTAGCGGTCGCTCTTATTAAGAACGCACTATAGGCTGTAATAATCTAGCTCCCTTAGATAGGTGCACTTCTCTATAGTTATTAGAGCCTCTTCCCTTTTATATTCCTAGTACTAGGGTTTGCTCTAGGGTAGAAAGTATAAAAATAGATTTCTAATCCGCGCGAATTCTTAAGTGCTTACTAGCTACGCTCGTACTCTATACAGATTCTGCTAATATATAATTATAATTACTAGACTAGCTAGTCCTTATTTTATAATTATCTACTAGCTTATTACTAATTTCTTTATTAGTAATTAGTTCTTCTCTTACTACTTCTCTTTTCTTAATTAGTAGCGAGATATCTATCTCTAGCCTAGGATTCTCTAACTCGCTATCATATAATATATTAACAATTTTTACTACTTTATCTTTAGATATTTCTTAATCTTTCTTACCCTTATAAAATAGTTTTTTATTAAAGGTTACGTTGCGCGTTATAATTACCTAATTAAGTATTAGTACCTATACTTAGTATATATTAGATGTGATATATCTAACTAAGTATCTAATATAGGCTCTTAGGTTAACTTTAAACTCTCTCTTATCTCGCTCTACTGTATACTCTTAATTTAGCGGATATACGTAATAGTTATAGGTAAAAATTCTACTCTAGTCTAGGCGGAGGTTAGCTATTGTAGATTAAATTTATAACATACTATACTCTTATAAGCTTTTTCTAAACTATAGGGTTAGTACTTTATTAGGTAATCTAAAGAAGTAGATTTCTATTAGGCTTATACTATGGAGGTATGCTATAGTATCTATTACTTCTAGCTATAACTTTTTAGAGAGGTTTACGCTAGTGCGCATTTTAATCGCTTTTATAATTAGCTCTTAGCCTACTCTCTCCGCCGACCTATTTAGCTTATAGGTATACAGCGGTGAACTTTTAATTATAATTCTTTTTTTCTCTACTTATTCTTAATATCTTAGTTTCCCTCTTTAGGGAAGTGTCGTAGTGTTATTATCTTAGTAGATCTTAATAATTCTAATACTATATTTCTATTTAATAGTTATAATAAACTTCTTAAATACTCTTATAATTTCGCTTACTATCTTTAACTATCTATTATTATTATATAGCTTACCTAAGAAGTCTTTCTCTATAATTATCGCCTATTCTTTATATATTCTTCTAGTGGGTATATTAAATAGATTCTATAATATATAGAAGAATAGTTAAGATAATCTCTTGCGCAGTCGCCTTAAGATTACCTATACAGTATACGCCCTTATATAGTCCTCGTATTTAATCCTCTTTATACTAATAATCTTAATATTCTGCGTAGTATAAGCTAATGCGCGAAGTATGCGCTAACTTAGGTAATCTAACCTTTAGTGCTATAGCTCCTCTTTGTCTATTCTTAGACTTCGTTGGACTAATTTTTTAACAGCATTTATAGTTATTAATATAGAAGAGTAAGTATTAATCTTATTATATTTAATAAAAGTAAGATTATAATACTAAATTAGCGTGGCTATAACTACGTTGTTCTTTAGTAATCTATATCTTAGAGTGCCGTCTAGAGAGTAATACTATACTCTAGCTATATTAAGATATCCTCTTAATATAATATTAATATAGAAATAGTTAACTAGCTTAACGTTCTTAAGTAATAGTTCCTTAGTCTTTAGTCCGCGATCGCTGTTAAAGAAGTTCTTAATTAAGTAATCCTCTGTTTCTCTAATAGTAAGTGATTCTATTTCTATATTAATTATCTTAAGTTCTGTTATTAGCTTAAAGATACCTAGAATAAATAAGCTTTTGTTATTAACTACGTGAACTACCCCTCTACTATTAAGAATCGTGCTCGTTAAGAGAGGGTAGGGTTCGTATAGTATAGTACTATAGATTTCTAAGAGTATTTCTTCCTTCTCTTAGAATAGTACTAGATTAATTAGTACTATAGTAATGAAGTGTTTAGGGTATCTACTTTACTTCTTATAATTAAAGGTCGTGACTATAGCTATAACTATCTTCTAGCTATTCTGCTTAAGATAGTTAAGTAGCGTGGCCTACTCTAGCTTATTAATCTTTTTATATATCTTCTTCTAATCTATATTAGAGAGTGTAATTAGCGGTAGTCTAACTTTAGTTAATCTAGTTAGCGCTATCTCTAACCTTCTATAGATTAGTAAGTCTTATAAGTACGATCCTCGTGGTTTGTATAGACACGTAAACGTTCCTTTAGCTAGTTTTAGCCTAGGCTATAACCCTATATTTTAGATTAATATAAATATTCTGTATTCTTTACTCTTTACTACTATAGCTATATTATATTAGAGTAGAATAGTAAACGACTACGCTAGCTCGTCTATTATTATCTCCGGTCTTCCTCTAGCATAGTCTTAAGCTTTTAGTAGGTAGGTGCTTCTAGTAAATTCTAGTGCTATACGTAGTACTAACGTATTAAGAAAGTTAGTAAGAGTAAGCTAACCCTTAACGTTTTGTACGTTAAAAGCCTAAGTCTTGCTATATAGGAGTTTCCATTTATTAAACTAGCGTTTAGAACTAACTTAGCTATGCTTAGCTTTATTAAGGTGCGTGCGATACTACTTTCTAACCTAGTCTGTGTTAGCCTAATCTATTAGTACTAGATTACTTTTTAGTTCTTGAATAATAGCCTAAGGGGTTAAAGATCTAGTGTTAAGGAGCTTAAGCATAACTACGGAGATATAATCCTAAGATATAGTCTTAGAAATCTACTCTTATATATTGCTAAGACGAGTAATATCGCGATTCTACTTTGCGGATTAGACCTTGTATTAATTAATATTTTCTAATTAGTTAGTAGTAGCTAGCTTATATGCTCTTAACTTTGCTTTGTATTAAAGGGTTACTTGTTAGTATTCTTTAATTTTCTTATCAGATAGTTCTGAGCGTAAAACTAGTACGGGCGATAGCTTAATTAGAATCTTAGAGTAAACTAGTTTACGGTTCTGGATTAGAGAAATGGTAGGGAG
Source organism: Bipolaris sorokiniana ND90Pr (assembly GCF_000338995.1). NCBI lineage: Eukaryota > Fungi > Ascomycota > Dothideomycetes > Pleosporales > Pleosporaceae > Bipolaris > Bipolaris sorokiniana. The sequence continues at coordinate 415,347 of NW_006911903.1, read as the reverse complement.
ATCTAGATTGATTAAGTGCTAGATACTCTTGTCTTAGGTATAAGAATGGAGCTGGGTAAACTATGTTAGCTAGTTATTTCTAGTTTTTAAAAGGATTGTAGTTATAACGATACGATCGTCGTAATCTATAGCGATAGATTATTTAAAGAAGGTTAATTAACGATAGAGTAATTAATTCGTTATTGAAAGTCTTAGCAGTGTAAAATGCGTAAGGAGAATTATACCACGTTCTTATAGCGCTAGGCTTATAACTGTTAAAGGCTAGAGAACTTTAAACAAATAGAATATATTAAGAATAATAGACTGATTAATCTGCCAATCTAGATTAGTGGATCGGTTAGACTATATACTTATTTAACTAAGTCTAACTCTATTTAGTAATCTATCTTAGTCTTTATCTAATCCACCATTTCTCCATCTAATAAGATTAGATGGATTAAAGGATCGAACGGATTATGTAATCTAGGTCAGGTTAATTACCGACCAACTAACCTATTGGTTCTGCGACAAGATCTTATTATAAGTACTATATAATCTACCTTTAGCGTATTTATTGTAAGAACGGCGTTAATACGCGCTATAAGGACAACTAATAACAATATTAGTTTAGATTACTAAATAACTAGAGCGGATTTAGATATTAGATGTGTTCTTAGAAGTATCCTTAGTTTTACTAAACTTTCTATAAGAAGATACCTAAGATAAAGTATTAGTATTAATAGGACTAGAAGTAAGATTAATAATCTTAGAATAAGGTTAAAGTATAGATATAGGTAAAGTTTTAATCTTCTTTGTATTAGGCTTAGAGATAGTATAACCTAATTAATAACTATACTCTTAGAAGATTATAACAGACTAATCGCGAGTAAACTAATAAAGTATAATTAGCTAACTAAGCGTATTTTACTTTAAATTCTAGATATATAAGATAAGAACATTAATAATACGAAACTACTTATTAGGGAACTTAATAAACTACTAGTTAAGTGTTACAAGTAACAAGAAGGATTCTTTCCTTGACAAATGACGAGATGGCTGCGAGCCTAGGGACGTCCACGTCAAAAGGTAATGGACATTGCGGGGCTCGGAGTCACGTGATGTGCCATCCCGCCAAGGCTGGCCATCCGGGATGGCAGTGCATAAAGGGATGGCAGCGCCATCCCAGACCTCCCGCCAAGATGGGATGGACGGGATGGCAGGACTGGAAGCAATGAGGATATAAGGATGGATGGATTTCATTATTACTCTCGTTGTGGTCAACTCAAATTGTACTTTCTTACTAGTATCTTTACTTAACAAGATTGTCACAAGTTAGTCTATCAAATAGATTAGTCTTGTCAAACCCTCCTTAAGCACGCCAACTCCACTGCATCGCCAGACAAGCCTCACGGAACACTAACGTAATACTCACCTGCCTTAGTGCGGACCAGGATAGAGAAGTATAGACCTATACCCCGTGTAACATTAAGGATACGAGAGTTGATCTAAGAATAAACCTTAATAGTAACATAATTCTACTAATAAATCTCATAATCTACTATATCGCGCGTTATATAGAAAAGCTGTATAGAGAAGTACGAAGCCTTAGTAGCTTAGTAAGAAAAATAAAAGAAAAATAAGAAGATATACTATAGTAAGCTAGCGGCAGAATTAGCTACGACGGATAAAGGAAGAAAGCTAGTAATTAACGTAGTATTAATCTAAAAAATAAGAAAGATAAGTAGTAGAAGCTATAGTAGCAGAGAGATAGAGAAGCGCGCAGTTCGTGTAGTAGAGTAGAGAAGAGAAGGTTAGAATAAGTAGAGAGAGAACTAATATACTACCTAGAATTAGTAAATAATAGTAATACTAAGTAAATCTCTTTTACTAACTATTCTCTTAGTAGATAGCTAGATTAGGCTACCTTTACTATAGTAACTAATTAGATTGCATTAGCCTTACTATAATAATCTGAGTAAGAAATGCTAACCTAACTATAGTTAGTAAATTACTATAAGAGAGAGAAGATATTTACTAGGAAGTAAAATTAATTTAATTAAAAACTAATCTTATAGTTACTACGATAAGCGACTACGTAAGTAATAGCGATTTAAAAATCCTATTACCGCTTAGTATTAGCTAGAGAGGTAAAGTAAGAGAATCTTAGATATAAAAATATAAGATAGTTAGTGTCTAGATACTAAGAATCTTATAAGCGTAAGTAATACTAAATACTATACAGAGTTACGGGTAAAGGATTAACTAGTATATATACTAAATTAATAAAGACGTAATCTTTATAATTATATAAAGCTCTAAGAAAAAGAAAGTAATACTAAATTTATCGCGTTAATCTTTATATACCTGCTAGTTATGTACTATAAAGAGAAAATATAGAATATCTAATCTAAAGCACTCTAAAAAGTAATAACTAAGACAACGATTAATAAGAGCTATAAGGGGTACTCTAGGAATGAAACTAGTATAAGATTCTATAAAAGTAGTAGCTAGTAGATTACTTTAGTGTTAGGCATCGCAGATGCTTTAAGCCTTAATTAGATACGCCTTAATTAGAAGAATGGTTTTTTAATCTATCAAGCCTCTATTAGTCTTAGATTATATTAGTAGACTTAATAGTAGTTTCTAATAAAATATAATCTGATAGGTAATTACGCTTAATAAGTAGATTAGATTAATACTAATATTATATAATAAAGTAGGAAGAATTAGTGAACCGTTTCTTAGAGTATAAGAGAGATAGTAGATACTACTTAGGAACGTTCGACTAGTAATAAACTATAATATCTTAATAAAAGAATTAATACCTCTAAGAGTGTGTATTAACTATAGAATAACGAGATGACCTCTAGTCTAAGGGGTATATCGCAGAACTAATAGGTTACTTAGTTAGTAACTAACCTAACCTAGATTATATAATTAGTCTGAGTTTTCAATCTATTTAATAAGATTTAATGGAGGAATAGTAAATTAGATAAAGACTAAGATAAACTACTAAATAGAGTTAGACTTAGTTAAATAAGTATATAGTGTGACTAATCCACCAATCTAGATTAGTAGATTGATTAGTCTATTACTCTTAATACATTCCATTTGTTTAAAGTTCTCCAGCCTTTAATAACTCTACTAGCTTTGTCTATCTAGATCGTAGCCTAGATTATATAAGTAGGCTAATAATAAGTAGAGACTAGCTTTCTTATCTTAATTATCTATTTTTATATAGATAATCTCTACATCTATTATGTATCATTACTAAATCTATAGGTAATGCTATACTTATTAGTAATCTCAATTATAGTTAGTCTACTTTAATGAAGATTATATTATCTCTAAGTATATTATTAACTGTTTTTTACTAGAGAACTATAGATTAATAGTTAAAAAGCTGCTTAGTAGTTATAATAAGAGTATTTAGCTATAAATCATTACACTATCGCGCGTTAAAGAGTAGACTAGTTACAGTATTTATTCTATATATTTACCTCGCGTTGGACAGTGCTATATTAAATTATTAGATTTTATTTTTATAACCTATAGTAGCTAGCGATCATCTTTACTACTTAATTTAAATAAACAGCCTATTCTATCGTACGCTATAGTAGTGTCTTTATTTTTCTATTATAATATGATTTTTTAGATAGAGCGTCGCGAGTAGCTAAGCTAGTTAGCGATCTTAGTAGTACTATAACTACCCTTTGCTTAGGTTAATATAGCAGCCTTGTAAAAGTTTGTTCGCGCAAGATTAGGCTATCTCTATTAACCTATTAATACTAAGAGCACTATTTTATTCAATACCACTTAACTATAATATAATGAGACATTTTTGCTTAAAAATTTTGCGTCATAATATACTAGAATAAAAATTCAATAAAGCGCAACGTATTTATATATTAGCCTAAGTGGAGAATAGTTATTGTACCGCTAAAATCGCTAACTATCTTAGCTACTCGCGACGCGCTATTTAGAAAATTATATAGTAATAGAAAAAAGAAGGCACTACTACAACGTACGATTAGATAGGCTATCTACCTAAATTAACTAGTAGAGATAATCGCTTGCGACTATAAGTTATAAAAAAGGTCTAAGAATTAAATATAGCGCTTTAAATCACTAGGTTATTATATAGAATATCTACTACGACTAGTCTACTATTTTATACGCGATTATTTAGAAATTGATAGCTACATATTTATATCATAAGTAAGTACTAAGTAACATATTAACTATTTATTAGTAGTTTTATAGTAAAAAAGTGTTAATAGTTTATTAAACAAAAATATAATATTAAGTGAAGTAGACTTACAATAAATAATTTTAGTAATAGGTATATTATTACTTATATATTAAACTATATTTGATAATAGTTAACGTGTATGGCAAGCGAGCGGCGCAGGCAAGCGAGCGGCGCACCCCATTGAACTTACCCATCTCCTTAAACTAAACATCTAATTACTTAATACTACTACACTTAAATAGCTTCAGACGAATTAGATATTTAACTTGCTATCTAATCTCTTAAAAATAAATAGATCTAAGGGAATTGCCGTACTGCTGTAGTCTATAATGTAGCCGAAACAACGCTCTACTACTAACGCGCTGGTAAGCCTACCTAACGCGATTACTAGCCTAACTTAAAGAAGCTAACTAAGCTAGAAGAGGAGGTAATAGTTAGTTATATACTTAATCTTGATTTACGTAGATTTGCGTCTACGTACGCTGCTGTGCGCGATATAGCTAATAAGCTGCTGGCTGCGCGCGGCGCTAGCTAGGTTGGGTAGAAGTGGCTAGCTAACTTTATTAAGCGTATAGACAGTCTTATAACGCGTTTTAATTGGGCATACGATAGGTAGAGAGCTCTATGTAAAGATCTAGTCTTAATTAAGAGCTAGTTTAAGCTTATAGAGTAGACGAAGGCTAAGTATGGCATCTTGACGAGGACGTCTATAACTTTAACGAAGCTAGCTTTTTAATAGGTAAGATTACTACTTAGCTTATTGTTATAGTATTAGAGAGAAGAGGCCGGCTAAAGGCTATCTAGCTAGGCGGCTAAGAGTGGGTGACGTTTATCGCTTAGATTAATACAGCTAGCTAGTCTATCCTACTATTTCTTATCTTTACTAGTAAGTATTACCTATCTACCTAGTATAAGGAGGTAGAGATCCTACGCGACTAGGCGATCGTAGTTAGTAATAACGACTGGACGACTAATGAGCTAGAAGTAAAGTAGCTAAAGTACTTTGTTAAGTATATAGATAGTAAGGTTGTTAGAGTACGCTGACTGCTTATTCTTAACGGCTATAAGAGCTACTAGTTACTTAAGTTCTAAGAGCTCTGTAAGGAGAATAATATCTACACACTCTATATACTACTATATGTTAGAGATATAAGCTAATCAGCTAATCTCTGACATAATCCGGGTGCTCGGCACTATACTCGGATTCTTCAGTCAACCAATCCCTATACAATTCATCTATCTATTACGTCTATAGCTACGTAATCTACTACTAGATAGATTCTTCTAGAATCTAGTACAGCAAATATATATAGTAGTAGAATAGCTAGTAGATAGAAACCAGAGCAGATTACAAGAACAGATCAGACTACTAGATCAGATCAATCCAATCCTTATCTCTCTCCCCTAGCATTTCTCTCTTTTCATCCTAGAACCTATCGATTCGCTACCTCTGAGTCTATCGCTAGACAAGTAGACTACTATACCTCTGAGCTAGCTATAGAACAAGTAGCACCCTCCTTATTTCAACATAATCTACCGCCTATTTTAATTACTACCCAATCTCTAATATTTATATTCTATCCTATTTAAAATGATACTATTGAAAATTCCATATAAAATTTCAATCATTAAAATAATAGAATATAATGAAATAGTAAAATAAAATAATAAGAAACTAGATCCCTACTAAGCTATTAAATGCCTTATTTCTAGAGTATTTAAAATTAGATCTATACTTCTATTATATTCTATACTTTTGAAAAATGTTATTTTTGTATAATTTTGATTAGTAATCTCCGCTCTGCTCATTTTAGTTTATACAAGTCCCTTTTAGAATCTTTTAGCGTTTAAAATAAGGTTCTATATTATAGGGGGGTGATAAAAAAAACGTAGATAAAAAGGTAGTAGTTGTTAAAAGATGATAACTCAGCTTATAGAGCACCTATACTTAGATAGGTTAGTCCGTTGAAAACTAGATATTAAGTAGTTTATAATGACTATATTATGTAATCCTTAGTAAGCTTATTCCTCGCTACAAAACATGCTAAAGTTAGAGACGTAATTTTTCTACATTTTAGCTAAATATTTCGCACTACCATTTTTAGATCTTATATAGTAATAAGTGCTATATATAGTTAGATTAGTAGGATATATAATATCTATTAAGATAGAGATATATTTACTATCTATTTTTTAAGATATAGAAATACTATGTTTTAAAATAAGATTTTTTCTATTATCTTCTAGCTACTAACTAATACTTTGTATACCAGCCACGTGCTTCTACTACTCTAGTATATCGGTTTTCTATAGATAATATATAATTATCTATATCTCTTTGTGGAATATTAGCCCACTCTTGATTAATTACGCTAATAAAAGTATTTATACTCTCATCTACAGAGCTAACGCTAAGAGACCTACTAAGTAGCTTAGTAAGCTAGTACTCAAGTAAGCTCTATACGTTTTCTATTAGGTTAAGATCTAGGCTATATAGCGGATGCTTAAAAAGTCTAATATGGTTACGCTAAAACTACTCTAGAACGTTCTTAGCTACATATATCTTAGCGTTATCTTGCTGAAAACTCCAGCCTAAACAATTTCAAATTAGCTCTATAATTTAACATACTTAGGTAGAAATATATTATCAAATATTAAGAGAACAATATAAATATATATATATAATATATATATTAAACTTACCTCTATTGATTTTAAGTTTTATATAGGGTATTAGACACCGCTTATTATAGTGGTAAGAGCGATAAGAAATAGTAGATTTTAGCGTTGTTATTACTACTATATCTGATCTTCTACCTATCCAAATTGCGGCCCAAACTTGGATAGTTATATTATAACCTAGAACTTTATTAGCAAACTAGATATAGATAAGATATATTCATATAATAATTATATATATCTACTAGATAAATATTACATATATAGAAGTTTCTAAAACTTACTAGTGGTTTTACTAAAAACTAGAGTTATTCTACCTTTGGAATTACCGCGTTTTCTAGTATATTCTGAGCGAGATCTGTGCCTACGCTTAACGCTACACTCGTCTAAGAATATAATCTTTTTAAAATTAATATTAAGAAGCTCTTTTAGCTGTTTCTTAACGTAGGCTAGTCTTTCTCTAGCTCTAGACGCGTTTAACGTTAATTTTTTAGAGTAGATATTTACTATCCAGCCTTCTACTCTAAGAACTCTTTGAAGAGTTTAAGTAGAAACTTCTAGATTATTCTCGCGAATTAATCCAGAATTTGTCTTTTTTAGGCTCTTAGTTATATCCCTATTAATAGCTCTTCTAGTCCTAGTAGAAAGCTTTAAAACTCGGCCTCTACTAGCTCTTTCTTACTTAGTAATGTTTTTCTTTTTTTTATTAATACGATAAATAGCGTCGTAGATAGATCTTAGAGGCTTCTAAAAGTAGACAGAAATATTTTTAATAGCTATATTGGCGTTAACAAGCTGATTAACTTCAGCTTTAAATTTAGAAAGTTTAAGATCTATCTAGAGGAAATAAAGATCTAAGAGACTTAGAATTAAACGAGTAATATATATATGATATTCTAACTAATTGCTAACTAATATACCGCTTATGTAAGAATAGTCTAAGTACTAGATATATTAAGAATCTATTATAAATATAGGCTAGAGTAGCTAAGACCATTATAACGTAATCTATATATCTACTACTACTATATGTATAACTATTAGCTATATAGCTCTATCTACTATAGCGTTCTAAAAGTTCGAAATTTTTTAGAATTTTTCTAAGTATTTAAGTTATTATAGATCTACCTAAAGCTTTAGTAGGATATCACGTGACACCTATGTAAAAGACTAGAAGATCTTAGCTTTAAAACGCACTAACTTTTATATCCATAGCTACTATAGCTACTAAGTAATTATCTTTGATAATAATAACTTTTTTTACTACTTGTTTTTTTTGTCACCCCACTGTAATTTATTTAGCGTCGAACTTTTAGACTTTAAAGCCTATTAAAGTACTCTAGTTAGGATGTCTACATTATTTTCTTTTTGTTATCTAGAATTTATGTTCTTAAAGCTTCTAGTTATATCTCTATTTATAACTCTTTTAGCTCGTATATAAAGCTCTATATTTCTTTCTTTTTCACCTGGTTCCTAGCAGATTAGTATTTTATTCTCTTTTTAATCTATTAAATAGCATTATAAGTATATTAGAATGTTATTTAGAAATACTTTATAGTAGTTAAGATTAGGGTTTTTACTTATAAAAAACATGAATTTTAGCTTTCAATTTAGAAAATTTCGAATTTATAGAAAAGAAATAGAAGAAAAGAGGTTATATACATCTATTACTACATCTAGCATAGCTAGGGACTAATACTAGAATATGTTTTAGTAAATACTATTAAACTATTAATTTAATCCTTATTATACTCTAGTTTTTTCAAGTAATTATTATAAATAAATAACTAGAACAGTCTTTTTATTCTATACAGTATTAGTACAAAATTCTATCCCTCTAAGCATGGGTCTACCCCGCTATCCTAATTCTTATAGATTATTCTCTTCTTTACTACTAAATAACTCTATTAAAATAAGATCTTTTTACACTGAAACTTCGCGTAATTAAATTCTATGTACTAAATTATTAGAAGTATAACGTATATATATCTTAGCCTGAGCGGAGGCTGGATACAGAACGATAGAAATCGCAGCGCGTTTAAGCTGCTTATAACGCGCAGTATCTAACGTTATCTACTAATAGGTAACTAAAGGCACCTATATAAAGCGCGATTGTATATTCTACCGAGCTAAATTAACTAGTAGAGATTATCGTTAGTTGCTTTAAGTTATTAAATAAGATTCTAGAATTGAACATAGCACTCTATATCGCAAGACTAATCTATAGAATAGTAATATTAGCTGCTCTACTATCTCCTAAGCTATAATTTAATAATCACTTACTTAGATAGATTACTATTACTTTAGAGTAAAGCGTAGACTATTTTTTTTACTAAAATCGTAGCTAAAAAAACGTCTAATTTTTAAGCAGTATTAGCGTAACTTTACAAATAGTAGATAGACAATTTTAAAGTTTTTAGATAATTATTCAGAGGGGTGACATAAATAAAACGTAATAGAAAAAGTTACAGTTTTTAAACGATTATAACTTTAGATCTAGACTTACTAAGACTTAACGAGTTGGTGCTCTGAAAAGCTACAATGTATAAGATTTAGTAAAACAACAAGCTTTTTACTTAGTTAGTAATTTAATGATATTATTCAAAGTTAAACTTAGAGTATTAAGAAACGCTAACTAAAACTTAAGTTTACTTAATAGTAGACGTATAAAGTCGGCTATAAGCTATATATAACTTAATGTTTTTATAAGTATATAATATTCAAGTTAATAAGATATACTTTCTTACTAAAATCTTCTAATAAATAGAGATTAAGAGTTTTTTTTTTAGATACAGTGGGGTAGTAAAAAAAAAAGAACTCTAAAAAGTTGGGATTTTTGAACATCCATTGCACAATGGGTTTTAGCGCTAAACTAACAAAAAATATATCGTTGAATAGGAAATTTCTTGGCGTTTAAGATGGCGGTCTAGTAATAATGTTTAGTTAGTACTAGGGAGGCTATTAATCCTCTTAAACCTAGATTAAAAAAATCTTACATCTTTAGCTCCAAATTTCGCGCTATAAACTTTAACTTTTCTTCTATCTATTAATATTAATAGATATATTTAATATCTTAGTTTTATATATATAGTACTAGAAAGTGTGTGATTACAATAAAGATAGATAGTAGAGGTTATGTAATTATTAGATAAAGAAAGAATAGTATTAGCTATATATTAACTAGTACTTAGTATACTACCCCTTAGCTTCTACTACTCTAGAATAGCGTCTTAGTAAAGATAGAATATAGTTTTCTATATCCTTTTGTGGTATTTTTGCTTACTGTTCCCGAATAGCAGAAATAAAAGTATTAATACTCTTATCTGTTACTCCAACGCTAAGAGAAGTACTAGGTAGCTTAGTAAGCCTATCCTTTAATAAGCTCTATACGTTTTCTATAGGATTTAAATTATGACTATAAGGTGGATGTGGAAATAGCTTAATGTAGTTTCGTCTAAACTAGCTTAAAACGATTCTAGCCTTATAGATCTTAGCATTATCCTGCTGAAAACTCTAACATAGAGTTATTGATTAGTTTAATATATATAGTTATATAAATATTTATATATATATAGAGAAATATAGAAATATAAGTAAAAATTAGTATATATTACTTACCTCTTTTAATCTAAGGTTTAACGTGAGGTATTAGGCACTTTCGAATATAGTAGGAATTCTGATGGTTAATAGTTGATTTTAGCGGTTTAATAACTACTATATCGGATTCTTCTTCTACCTAAATAGTAGCCTAAACTTAGATAGTAATATCGCGATCTATATCTTTATTAGTAATTAAGCTACTATAATAAGAATATACTATCTTAAACATAGATAATATAGGTAAGTATTAGAAAATATAAATATTAAGCTAAACGTACTTTTATTCTTAGTAGAAATAAGCTTTTAGCCTAACTGCTAATTTCTACGTTTTCTTATATATTATAATTAAGATCTATACCTACGTTTAATTCTATACTTATCTAAGAATATAATCTTTCTAAAATTAATACTAGAAAGCTCTTTTAGTAAGTTCTTAGTATAAGCTAGTCTCTTTTTAGCTCTAGAGGCGCTTAAAATCTATTTTTTAGAATAGATATCTATAGTCTAACCTTAATCCTTAAGAGCTCTTTAAGGCGTTCTAGAAGAAATATCTAAACTATTTTCTCTTATTAAATGCATCTTTTACTTCTTAAGACTTCTAATAATATCTCTATTAATAGCTCTTAAGGCTCTAGAAGACACTTTAGAAACTCTGCCTCTACTAGCTCTTTCTTTATTAAAATAACTTACCTTCCTTTTTTTAATTTAGTATTTAGCGTTATAAATAGCACGGGGGCTTTTATTAACGTATTTAATAATATTCATTAGTAGTATATTTGCCTCTAGTAACCTATTAAGTTATGATTCGAAATTTAATAATTTTGCGTATGTAATAGGCTGCGCTAGTAAAGTGAAAGCACGTGATTATATTACGTGCCTATAGCACGTGCCTATATTACACCGCTTAGTTAGAACTTACTCGTACGAAGAGTAGAGAAGTAAGATATAAAGAGAGAGGTGTTGTATGATAGCTTAGCTCTTCTTATTTTTCTTCTTCTATACTATAGGCTAACGTAAACTTATTTAAAGGCCTCTTCGCCTATAATCTAAGAAGAAAGATTACTACTCTTATCTCTTCTTCGTACGAGAATAATAAATTAAGAACGTTCTCTGTATATATAGTAAGCGCGCCTAAGAGTAAGTTATAATAAAATAATAAACTCTAAGTAGTTCTTACGAAATAATGTGCTAGATAGCTAAAATTACTAAATATAACTTTCGTACGAGAATTTTCTTGCTAGTAATAAGTAACTTTAGTAAAGCCTTAACTACGTAATAATAGAGCTTTAATAGGCTTAGAATATATTCTAAGAATTTAAATAGATAAAAAACTTTCTCTATACGATTTAGGGCTAGCTTTTTATTAGTAACGTATAGACGCCTATAACTACTCTAAGTGGGGATAGTTAGCTATCTACCTATAATCTAACGCTTACCGCTAGATCTGCCGTATAAAGGTTTAAAAAAGTAAGACTCCTAGATATAGAAGTCTTTAATAAGAGAATATACGAAGAATACTTTTAATAGAAAACCTGCGTATAGGTAAAGCTCTTTACTAACTACTTTACGTACTCTATAGAGAAATACTAAGTGTACTATATAATTACTTATATAAAAGGATAGGCCTTTACTACTCTTTAAGCTTACGTTATAGTAGTAATAGATAAATAAAAAGAACTATTACTAAAAAAGCTTTAGGCTTAACTAGATAGATTCTTCTAAGACTTAACGATTAAGTAAAAAGCTCTATAATACTTTTATACGATAAAGTAAGGTAAAGAAGAGTTTCTCTCTTACGTATAAGTATTTAACTTAAAGTTCTATAAAGTGGGACTAGGCTCTCTTAATGATGCGCTTAAAATTAACTACCTAAAGAACTTACTAAATAGAAAGCTACTCTACTATTAAGCTAGCTATTAACCTCTAGCTAGTAAGACGTATAAGTACTTTATAAATAGAATGCGCGTTACTTAAGAAAACTTAAAAGTAGTAGACTAGCTTTTATGTAACGTAATAGTCTACTCTAAACTTTTCTTTATAACTAATAATACAATAGATTAGACTCTAACTATAAGCGCTATGCGCCCTTAAATAAGGAATAAATATTAGAGTATGAAAACTTAAATCGTATAATAAAAGAAAGAAGGTAGCTATCTTTACTATAGACTTTAAGGCTATCTTATATAATACTATAAAGCTATAGTACTTAAATATATAAGAAACCTTATACTTACTATAAAGATAATAGTAGCTACTATAGAAAGTAATAGCTCTAATAAGAGAAAAGAAGAGCTCTAGCCTAAAAACGCTACTTAGAGCTATAGAAGTAAGTTAAGAAGGTTATATAACTAATTTATAGTCTCTTATAATAACTAGAAGCTACTTCGTCTATATCTATAGATATACTTATTAATAGTATTAGAAATACTACTACTATAATTAATAATAGGTATTATACGTACTCTATAGTTAATAAGATAATTATCTAATAACTTAACTTACTACGCGTGTTAATAAGATCTTGCGTAGTTATTGGTATAAATAACTAAAAGAGCTTTGTATAAGCTATTACTAAGTTTATAGTTAATATAGAAGGAGTTAAATAATAAGTAGCCGCTTATATTATTCTATTTACGTACGAGTACGATATAATTGTTAGAAAGACTTAGCTTAAAGACGTAGGCGGCGTAATTAATGCTCTATAATGACGCTTACGCTTCTACTACTATAGAATCTTAGTTCTAAGTACTAAGTTCTCTATATAGGAAACGAACCCTCTTATAGTCTCTGCGGCCGCTTTTAGGTACTACGTATAATAAAGTAAGAAATAGCTAGCTATATAAGTACTTGCTATAAGCCTTTAAGATATTAAAAAAGCTTTATATCTAAAGACGCTTCTTATAAAAGAAGAGGTAAGATAGTAACTCTCTACCTATTTATAGCTATACGTAGAGCTATTTACGCTAAAAGAAGAGAAGAAGTTATCTTCTCTAAGAGGCCTAAAGGTAAACTACTAGATTAAACTTATACCTAATAAGAATAGGAAAATACTAGAAGTTCTATATAGGCTACTCTATAGTATACTAAGAGATAAACTTTTTATACTAAGAAAGACGTTATATAAACTACTTAAGAAGGGGTTTTTTTATATAAGTAACTCTTCTATAGTCTTATCTATACTATTTATATAAAAATCTAGAGAAGAGCTATAATTCTATATTAACTATCGCGCTCTAAACGCGATAAGCTAAAAAAACTACTACTCTCTTCCGCTTATCCGCGAAACGCTAAACTAAATTCGATAAGTAAAGTAGTATACAAAGCTTAATATTATAATAGCCTTCTACTATATCTATATTATAGAAGAATAAGAATAAATAACTATCTTCTAAACGCGCTTTAGATTATATAAGTAGCTAGTAACTCTCTTTAGACTTATAAACGCACTAAGTACGTTCTAAAGATACGTTAACTAAATACTATAGAACTTTCTAGACGACTTTACCTCTACCTACTTAGATAATATTCTTATCTATATAGATAGCTTATAGAAATAATACTATAAATATATATAATATATTATAAAGCGTCTTTAAGCTATAGTGCTATAGCTAGAGCTAAGAAAGTGTAAATCTAATATGTAACGTACAAAATATCTTAGGTTTATTTTCTAAGTAGAGAAGAGCGTATCTATAGATCTAGATAAGATAAAAGTAATTTAAGAATAGAAAGCGCTAGTTATTATATAAGAATTGCGAGAATTTCTAGGCTTTACTAACTTCTATTATAGGTTTATCTCTAACTATTCTAAGCTTACTAAACCTTTTATACGCCTAACTAAGAAGGATAAGAAGTTTAAATAGAGACCTAAGTGAGAATTAAGCTTTACTACTCTAAAGAAAGTATTTCTCTTAGAAGAAGTTCTAGTTATATTTAACTCTAACTATTATACGATCGTAGAATACAACTTCTCTAGATAAGCTCTTAAAGTAGTACTACTCTAGAATGATAAGAATAAAGCTTTACGTACGGTTACTTATCTATTATAAAAACTACTAGTATCTAAAGTAAACTATCTAATCTATAATAAGAAACTTCTAGTAGTTATTATCTACTTAAAAAATAGAATATAGAACTCTATAGCGTATAAGAGTTTAAAGTTATTACTAACTATAAGAACTTAGAATTCTTTACGAAAAAGTAGAAACTCTTAGAATATTACGTATAATAGTCTCTTAAACTAGCTTACTTCTTAAATATAAGATTTTAATATTAACCTAGTAAAGATAACGTACGAGTAGACGCCTTATCGCGACGAGACTAAGGTATACCTAAGAATGTCTTTAATAACTACTACGCCTTAAAAGAATTTACTATACTAGTACTAGCGTATACTCTAGACTTAATCTTTCTACTATCTATACGGCCTATAGAAACCTCCCTAGTATTACCTATACTCTTATAACTACTAGACCTCTTAGAACTAATCTAGTTATTATAGGACCACTCTATATAAGAAGACTTATTCTACTAAGAAATAAGGCTAGCTATATAAGAGAAAAAGCGCTCGCTTCTAAGCTTAAGCAGAGTTATAGTCTTCTTAGGCGATTATATAATTAATAATTAAGATTAACTCTATTAGTATAGTAGAGTATAGGTACCTAACTACGAACTACTTTATATAGGAGTTATCTAGATAGCCTACTTTTCTCTATTATTAGGATAACTAGAATAAGAAGAAACCTTTTAAATTATTATACGTAAATAGTACTAGCTAAACTTAGGTTATAATATCTACTACTTTATATAAAATTATAAGTTATATTATGAAAGTATACTTTAGTAAGATAAGAAATATAGATACTTATAACTATTACCTATACCTAGTTATACGTAGTAGTATCTTACTATAGACTTTATTATAGAGCTACTACTATCTAAAGAGAAGACTAATCTAATAGTAGTAAAGAACTAGCTAGATAAGAGCGCTATACTAATCTCTATAGATAAAATTAATATAAAAGATATAGCTTAGGCGTTTATATAAGAAGTCTACTAGTACTATAGTTTATTATAGTTAATTACGTCTAATAGAGGCTCTTAATTTATAAGCTCTCTCTAGAAGTAGATCTACTAACTATTAGATATTTAGCGTAACCTCTCTATAGTATACTACTTATAAATAGATATAATAACTAAACGCTTAAATAGTAATATTAAAGCTATTATATAAATCTTCTATAACTATAATTAAGATAACTAGTTATAGCTTTACTCCCTTCTAGAACTTATACTTAATTTACGTACAAACGCGTTAGTAAGAGTCTCTCTCTTCTTTCTCTACTATAGCTACTATAATACTCTCTTTTTATAAGAATAAGTTATTACGTAGATTACTAACGTAACTAAAGCTATAAAAGAAATAGTCTATATAATTAATAATACCTTAACCTAAGCTATATCTACTATAACATACACTTAATAAGAATAAGAATAATAGGTAAATAAGTCTTATAAGCTAGCTCTAACGTACTAGATAAAAGACTAGGTATAGCTAGATCTACGTAACGTACGAACTATAAGAACTAGTAAGAAACTTAATTAGAAAAATAAAAAATTCCAGGTATTACGCGTACAAGACCCCTACTAGATAGAACTAGCCGTACTTTAAAAAACTAAGATATACTACGTAGATAAAATCCGCCTAGCTACTAACGACTCTCTACTATTCTAGTAGATAAATAACTCTAATCTAGCAGCTATTATTATATAAGATAAGAATAAAGAAGAGTACTTTAAGTAAACTATATAAGATATTACGAATAAGAGAAGATAATAAAAGAGAATAAAATACCTTATTTATTAAGTAGGCTATTAAATACCTATATAGGAGCCTACTACTTACCTTACGGACACTTTAGCCCTCTAATATTAGCTAACTTATACCTAGCCTATATAATAACCTAATAGCTAGCTTAAAAAGAACTAGTATAAGAAGCTATAGCTACTTAAAAAGTAGTAAGTTAGAAGGTTCCCTTAGAGCTAGTCGCTTACGTGAGCTACTACTGTCTAAACTACTAAATACGCGCTTAGAGAAAGCTATTATATAATCTCTAGAACTATATAGAACGTTATAATAAGCGCTATAATTCTACTAGATATAGTTAAAATAAGCTTCTCTTTACTTACTTAGAATTAATATATAGCCCGTAAACGCCGTAAACTTCTTCTCGCTCTTAAAAATAGTAGCGTAGTTATTTATATAGAACTACGCGTTAAGGTTACTATAAGTATAGACGACGAAAGCCTTAAAATATAATAGATAACTAGTAAAGATCTAGTAAGTAGTAATTATCATATGAGCTATAATAAATAAGTAATTACGTAAACTAGTACTAAACATAGTATTATAAGAGCTGTTACTATAGAAGTAATAAAAGAAGTTAAAAATACGCTAAATATTCTTCTAAACCTAATTAACCTATAAGCTATATAGAAAGAGAAGAAAGAGACTTATAGAAGCGGTAGCGAAAATATAACAAAGCTTATTAGTAATAGCTACGTTAAAGATATACTAGATACAATACTTATTAATATTAATTATACTAGTAATATTAATAGCTAGCTAAATCGTACTAAAAGTCGTACGAGTAAGAGCACAATCTATAGTAGTAAAGATCTAAGCTACTACGGCCGTAATAGTATTATTAAAAGCACTATTAGAGTAGAACTACAGAGCGTTTACACTACCTATAGTCTACTATCTACGTTCTCTAGGCTACGCTTTTAGAGGTATTATACGAAGAAGAAGAAAAGAAAAGAAAAGAAGAGTAAGAAATCTAAGTTAGAAGAGAGAGCGGATTACGAATAAGAAATAAGTACTAACTAACACGGAGGTACTAATACTTGTAATGGGGCGTAACCCCGTTAGGTTCTTAAGCACTAGAGCATAATTAGACAGGCTAAGATAACAAGATTGTATTTGATAGAGAGCTAAGCTCTTAGCTACGTAGCTATCTATATATAATACTAGTTGCTAGAGTAATAATCGGGCTAGGTAGGTAGAGTAGACGAGGTCGTAGACGAGTATAAGAGGTAAAGGGCGTTCAGCCTATTATAATACCCCCCTCCTTAAGAAATAACCCCCTCTTTCTTCGATCTGAAGAGGGTATCCATCGTAGCGCTTTATACGGTAGTCTTAGTTCCTAGCTAGGCTAGGCTAGCTAGTCTAGATAAACGAGATTTAGAGCAGGACTCTATCTAGTAACTAGCTAATCCGCAGCAGAGATAGAGGTCGTTAAGAAGGTAATACTCTCAGTAATCTACTAAGAAGCTAAATAAGATAGAGAAGAATCGGGATCTAGAGGGCGTAAAGGTAGGTCTAGTAGCGTTAACTTAGATTAAGTTAATATCTATCCGTTAGCTGAACCAGTTTCGGTTAGGCTAGCTAGGCTAGCTAGGCTGGCTAGGCTGGCTAGAAGGGAAACGCTTTAAGCGTCTCTTAGCGCTCTATATAGTCTCTATGTATTAATTATACATAAGGCTAAAGAGAGAGTTATTTAACTCTTTAAGCTTCTACCTAAGTAACTATTAGAGACTGCGGTATAGCGTTATAACGCAGGAGATATCTAGCTAAAAGAAAGCTTTCGCTTTAAACGATAGCCGCTTAAATCGCGTAAGGTAGACGATTAGCGACTTATCGTCCTTCTAGCGGATCTAGAAGAAACGCTAGATTACCTCTTACTACTTACGTAGATTATAGCAAAGACACTAGAAGAATAAGAAAATCTATTCTAGGTTCTAATCTAAAAGCTCTTTAGACTATTCGCAGAGATAGAGGATAGACGCCTATTAAGGCTACTTAAGACAATCCTATACGTAGTTAAAGGTATTAGCTCCTATAAGCTAATTAGATTAGAGTTTAGCTCTAATAGATAGTAACTATATACGCAGCGTGTACGGCTTACTATTAAACTTAGGCGAGTCTAGCAGGCGCGCTTAGACTCGCGTCTAAGCGTCGTTTAGGTGCTAGCGGGACTAAAGCTAGAACTAGAGCTAGAGCTAGAGCTAGGCGACGCTATCGCGTAAAGAGGTAATCTCTAATCGCTAGTTCTAGAGCTCTTACTAGAGCTACTATACGAGTAGTAGAAGAGCGTTCTAGTTTTAGCTAGGGCTAGATATAGTTCTAGTAGGTAGTAGAAATTTTTCTTTAGTAAAAGCTAAACGCTTATCTAATCTCCTTTTAGCTAGCTAGTAATCAAATACAAAATATAATAGAGCGTAACTCTATTAGGTTCTTAAGCTCTAGAGCATAATTAGATAGGCTAAGGTAATAAGATTATATTCGATAGAGAGCTAAGCTCTTAGCTACGTAGCTATCTATATATAATACTAGTTGCTAGAGCAATAATTAGGCCGGGTAGGTGGAGTAGACGAGGTCGTAGACGAGTATAAGAGGTAAAGGGCGTTTAGCCCATTACAATACTTATATTATACAGAAAGTTGTTTTTACTTTACTTACTACGAGTTTATTAGTAAACGTACGTTATAGCTAGATAATAATATAACAATTTAAACTATAAGTAAATACGCGGACTGCTAAGTAGCTGTATATAGTATAGAGAGAGGGTATTATAATAGGCTACGCCTATAGAGTAAAAGTACGTAATTATATTACGTGCCCACAGCACGTGCCTATATTATACTGCTTAGTTAGAACTTACTTATATGAAGAGTAGAGAAGTAAGGTATGAAAAGAGAGGTATTATATAATAGCTTAACTCTTCTTATCTTTCTTCTTCTATACTATAGGCTAATATAAACTTATTCGAAGGCCTCTTCGCCCACAACAGCGTATATAAGAGAAAAATATAGTTCTAAGTTTCTAAGAGAGAAAAGATATTAATATATACTCTAATATTACTAATAGCTAACTAATACAGAGCTTATATAAGTAGTACCTAAAAATAACATTTATTAATTTCTATATATTAAACGTATAAAATATAATAACTAAGATACTTATATAATTACTTAGTAAGTATATTACTAATATATATAGACTAACGTTAAGGATTAGTTACTGGCTAGAATTAGTTACTAGCTACCTCTACTAAACTCAAAGCGATATAACGCGCGATAGCTTTATAATAATATTAGATAATAAAATACGATTTGAGCTAGAGCTACTCTATCTAGTTCTATATTAACTCTGAGTATGTCTTTGGACGTAACACTTCGAGCACGTTAGCGGCGCGCGCTAACGTTGCTTACTACTCTAGCTCTAGCTAGCCTCTATAACTATTCTTTCTACCTCTATAGTAAGCTACTAAGCCTACTATATCTAGAGTACTCTACTAGAAGTAATATATTACCGCCTCTAGTCTCTCTTTTATTACTAACGCTCGCTACCTTAACGTAGCTTTCTATTCTTCTTAGTAAGTATTATAGCTAACTATATTATAAGCTAGGCGCATTTAGTAAGCTAGCGTATCGCAACGCTTATTAGGCTCTCTAACTACCTAGGTAGTTACTTTTAGAGATAGTATATCTTCTGCTAAAGCTGCTCTACTATATATAGCGTCTCTATCTACTCTACTAACTACGCTACTTAGTTATTACTTATAGTTATCTATAGTAAAGATAGTATTCTAGCTACTATAAGCGATAATAGAATATAATCTAGATAAGAAGAGATAAGTTCTATCGCCTAAAAGCCTACTTAGATATTCTACTATATAAATACTACTAGCCGGATCCGCGTATAGACTATAAAGAAGTCTATCTTATTAATATAGTACACGTCTTAGTAGGTAAGCTCTTTAATCTTATATCTATACGCGCGCTTAAGCGGCGAGAAGTAGCTTATATTAAGTGGCTAGAGAAGATACGACGTATACGGCGGTATATAAAGAGTAATAATCTTATTCTTAGTGTAGTACTAATTAAACTCTAGCGTTATATAGCTACTATAGCCGTCTAGAATAAGAAAATAGTATAACTTAGCTATATAAGCTACTATATATTAATTAAAATAGTTAACCTACTTAAATCTAAGCTCGTTAGTCGTCTAGCTATTATCTAATACTATAATAGTCTAGTCTAGTAGAAGGTTATAGTACTAGCTACTTTAATAGATCTTACTAGCTAGAATTATAAATAGTAGTAGAGACTAGCCAGACGCGTTAACGCACTTAATAGCTATTACCTACTCGCAATTACCTAGCTGTACGATAACTACCTAACTAACTCTATTAGCGCTAGTAACTATCTTTAATGTACTAGTAATGCCTATTATAAATCTAGTCTTATTAAAGTTATAGATATTCTAGTCTAAGACGCTATACGTCTAGCGCGTCTCTTTTACTAGCTTAAACTAAGCTGCGATTATAATAGAATTCTTAGAGAGAGCGCGCTAGCTACTAAACTTTATATTATACTTTATCTAAAGCTCTAGCTAGTTCTAGATAAAGCGTAACACCTATTTCTTACTAATAGGCTATAGAGGTAGATCTTAGCCGCGCGTAGTAAGTAGAGCGTCTACTATTCGTCGTACGTTAATAATATAAGGTAGAAAACTACGTTAGTTAAGGTCTAAGATCTACTAAATAAGCAACTACTCCTTAATAGAAGACAACTTTCATTTCTAGGCGTTAACGGCTGCTTTAGATAGAGCACCTTAGAGGCGGCGCTAGAGTGTTGTATAAGAGATAGTATATAACGTAGTAGTACGAGTAGGTATAGAAATACGTTTTTTCTACATTAAATCTAGAGTAAGACTAAGCCTACCTTCACAAGCAGTCTATATAGAACGTTATTATCGCGGTATTATAGTAGTTGTAGAAAGAGTTATGTAAAGTTTAGTAGAGGTGGCTAGTAACTAATCCTAGCCAGTAACTAATCCTTAACGTTAACGTGCGAGATTAGTAAGCTAGAAAGATTAGTAAGCTAAACGCCCTATCTAATCTAACGCGACGCTCCGCGCAATTACTCTATAATAACGTAATTATATTAGATAGAAATAAAAGATATTATTCTTTATTTAGCTCTATATAAAGTCTAAGTATATTCTTAAACGTAGCACTTTGTGCACGTTAGCAGCGCGCGCTAGCGTCGCTTACTAGTCTAGTTCTAGTTACTCCTAATAACTACTATTTCTACCTCTATAATAATCTACTAAGCCTATTAGACCTAGAGTACCCTACTAGAAGCGATATATTAACGCTACTAGTCTTACCTTCGTTATTAGCGCTAGTTAGTTATATATAGCTTCTTATTCTTCTTAGTAAGTATTATTACTAATTATACTATAATCTAACAGCCTTTAATAACTTAGCGGAGAAGCTAGCTTATTAGGCTTTATAATTTCTAACAGAGCTAGTCTTAAAGAAGCTTTACCTACTACTATAGCTGCGCTACTATATATAGTATTTTTAGCTACGTTACGGCGTTATTATCTATAGTAGAGATAGTAGAGATAGTATATAGATAACTATAAGCGACGATAGAACGCGATCTAGATAAGAAGGGATAAGGTCTATTACTTAAAAGCCTACCTAGATATTCTACTACGTAAATACTATTAACTAGATCTATTAATAGACTATAAGAAAGTCTATCTTATTAATATAGTAGACGCCTTAATAGGTAAGCTTCTTAATTTTACATCTATACGCCCGCTTAAGCAGTAAGAAGCACTTTATATTAAGTAGCTAGAGAAAATGCGACGTATAAGGCGGTATATAGAGAGTAATAAACTTATTCTTAGCGTAGTACTAGTTAAACTCTAGCGTAGCGTAGCTACTATAGCTATCTAAGATAAGAAGCTAATAGACTTTAGCTATATAAGTCGCTGTATACTAGTTAAAGTACTTTATCTACTCAACTCTAAGCTAATTAGTTGTCTAGCCGTTATTTAAGATACTAATAACTTAGTTTAGTAGAAGTCTATTATACTAGCTGCTCTAGTAGATCTTATTAGATAGGATTACGAATAGTAGTAGATACTAGCTAGACGCGTTAACGTACTTAATTACTATAACTTACTAGCGATTACCTAGCTATATAATAACTACTTAGCCGACTCTATTAGAGCTTATAACTATCTTAGACGTGCTAGTAACGCTTATTATAAATCTAGTCTTATTAAAGTTATAGATATCTTAGTCTAGAACGCCGTATATTTAGCGTATTTCTTCTACTAGCTTAAACTAGGCTATAATTATAACTAGATTCTTATAGAAGGCGCGCTAACTATAAAATCTTCTAGTCTACTTCGTCTAAAGCTTTAGCTAGCTCTAGATAAAGCGTAATATCTACTTCTTACTAATAAGCTATAGAGGTAGATCTTAGCTACGCGTAGTAAGTAGAGCGTCTGCTATTCGTCGCACGTTAATAATATAGGGTAGACAACCGCGTTAGTTAAGGTCTAAGATCTACTATATAAGAGACTACTCTTTAATAGATAATAGCTTACAGTTAATAAAGACTATCTCTAATTATAGCTAGATACTATAGAGGCGTGTATATAGTATTAACTTTAGTATATTATACGCCTTTATAAGAGTATAAATAGACTACTTTAAATTATTATAATAAGATACTATAGTAAGACTTATTCTACCTTTATAAGTAGTCTATATAGAACGTTATTATCGCGGCATTATAGTAGTTGTGTAGAGCGTTGCGTTAGGTTAAGTAGAGCGTTCAGCTTACTAATCTTTCTAGCTTACTGATCCCGTACGTTAATATTAAAAAAGTTAAAATTTACAGCGCGAAATTTAGAGCTAAAGTTAGAAGATTTTTTTACTCTAGGTTTAAGAGGACATATAGCCTTCCTAGTGCTAACTAAGTAGTATTACTAGACCGCCATCTTAAACGCTAAGAAATATCCTATTCAACGATATATTTTGTATTAGTTTAGCGCTAATACCCATTAAGCAATGGATGTTTAAAAATCACAACTTTTTGGAGTTTCTTTTTTTTGGTCACCCCACTGTATTTATAAAACTTACATCCTTAAATCCTCTTACATTTCTATGTTAGTTTTATTCTAGTTATCTACATTTAGATTTTACTCTTATCTCTCTTTAATGATTTTTCGAGAACGATATTTTAGAACACGGAAGGCTTAGTTATTTAATTTTGTTAATCATATCTCTAAAGTATTTAAGTCTCTTTAGCTAGAATAAGCGTAGGCAAAAGACTCTATAACTTTCGGTCGTGCTCAGTACGTTTTCTGTCGCTTTTCCTTAGTATAAATCCTGAATTCTCTAATCCTTGAAGCGCGTTTTTGCATTCACCCCACCATGATTGAATACCTCCGAACCAAACTAATGGCTCACGCTTCTTACCCGGAATATTTGCCCCTACCCACCATGAATCAGTCTCAGTGGATAGTGTCGTTCCGTAATGGCTCCAGACAAGTTCCTTCCAAATCTCCCCAGCCTTCTCAGACGCTTCAATCGACTCGATGTTCTCGTTGCGAAGCTTTTCAAGAAGTTGTGTCACCCAGTCCACCTGCAACTCGATAAAGGGTGGTCCATTAGCAAGCGAACTCGGTGCCTGTGGTGCATACAGGAAGAATGCGTTTGGGAACCCGGGCACCGTCATGCCTAGATGCGTGCTGATTCCATTTTTCCATTTGTCTTGAAGTTTGACGCCGTCTTTGCTATGGATGTTCATTTTGAAAAGGCTACCCGTAAGGTTGTCGTAGCCCGTTGCTACAACTACAATATCCAATTCCGTAAGCTTACTAGTATGTTCGTTTCCTGTAACAATGCCCTCGGCGGTGAACTCTCGAATAGGTGTCTCCTTAAGGTCAATCAAGGTGACATTGGATCTGTCTACGGATTCGTAGTAGTCTTGCTCTAGACTGGGTCTCTTCGTGCCGAGCCAGTATTGCTGTTTTTTAGGGGCCAGAATCTCTCTTTTGACAGGATCCCTGATTCTTTCCCTTACCTTTTGGGCCCAAAATTTGTATGCACTGGCGTTTGCGGCCTTGTTCAGACTGATTTCGGGATAATTGGAACATAGGAAGACAAACCCGCCTCGATGCCAAAGCCATTCATAAACGCGTTGTCGCTCTTCCTCAGTCGCATTTGTCCAATCGCTTTGGTTCAAGTTGAAAGGATATCCAGCTTCCGTATTGTGTTTTGCGAAGCCAAGAATCGCGTCGTAATAACTTTTCATATGATCCGATTCATCAATAGATATAGCCTTCTGATTCATAGGAAAACACGTCGAAGGGGTACGGATGAAGACTGAAAGTTCGCAGCCCTCCTTAGCCAGTTCCTGTACAATCTGCAGTCCAGATGCTCCTTGCCCAATAACACCAATCTTCTTGCCTTGCGGGTCAAAGTCTTCGGGCCAAGAGGCCGGATGGATCAACTGGCCTTTGAAATTGGACCTTCCCGGCCAGTCCGGAATGTATGGGTCACAAGATGCTCCCACTGCAAAGACTGCGTAAGTGGATGTAGCATTTAATCCGTTGGCCCTAAAGCTCCACGTTTTTTTTCCCAGGTCGTATTTAACTTCCTCGACTCTAGTGTTGAAATAGGTATCTTTCCGAAGGTCAAGCACCTTGTCCAGGTGGTCAAAGTATTTTCGCAGCTCAACATGGTCAGGATAGCGCTCCGAGAAGTTGAAGTCTTGCCAGACTTCTGGCAGGCGCAATTGATACACTGGTGTTTCTGTGTCAACCCTCGCTCCTGGGTAGTGATTGATTCTCCAGACCCCGCCGAAGCCTGTAGAAGCCTCGAGAATTTTCACCGTGTATCCCATCAGTCGTAGTTTATGGAGTGCGTAACATCCACTGAATCCAGCCCCGACGATAATTATGTCGGCCCTGATTTCAGTGCTTGTGCCATTCAAACACGATGAAGACATTTTTGTGGACTGGTAGTTTCCAATATGAGGTTAGAAGAAGGAAGATGTGCTGCCATCCAATACAATATAAAAAGTTCATTACATATACTCAGAAATCACAGCAGTATAGCCTAAGCGGTACGCACAACTACTGTGACGCTTGGACTACCTCGGAGTGTGGATGGTTCCCGAGCCGTATTGTATTCCCCGCAGTGCGCGTATTCACGGTGTTCGCCGTATATGCCCTGTACGCCGTATATGCCGTATATGCCGTATATGCCGTATATGCCGTATATGCCGTATATGCCGTATATGCCGTATTCACCGTATACTACTCATCGGGCCTTTTTTGTCTGTCCTTCCACTGTGCTACATGGCAGAATTGATGTAGGTCATCCGAAGAAGGACCTAGTTATCATTTTAGCGTCTCTATAGTACAAAACTTGAGACATGTAGCACGGTATCTACACATTTTACTCCGGATTGTACACTATCCGCTCACCGAGTTGTACTTACCCCTCATTGAATATACTGTGGTATACCAGGCCCTAACACTTGGAACGCTCCGCCCCCTAGCTGCTTACGCATTAAACCCCTTCGCTCTGTTCCTAGTCCTTTTTCATCACAGCTGTGTCGAGTTGATTGCAAGTAAAGCGGTTGCACCGAGATTCTGATGAGTCTCTTTTTTCTTTCTTGCCTTATCTGAGGCTAGTTGATCGGGTGGCACGGAGGTTAGACTGTTTTCAATTTGATAGAACGGATCTGAAAGACAGCCCCACTGTCCGCTTACGCGATTGCCGACTATGACAAATGCGTACCCTGCATCCATTGTGGCTTTGCTTCCCTTCTTCCTCCAGAACATGCTGATCTCGGATATTCCGGCACCTGTTAATACTTGGGTTGAGAATGACTCGGTCGGCAAACTTGCTGTAAGGGGTTATTTAAGATTGGTGCAACTCCTTTGGTACTTATCTTCTGTGATGAGTTAGATGCGCCTTTGTCAAATAGACTTTCGAATCATACATCTTCATTCTTTTAATCCACCCCTCTTGGCAGATATTAACAAATCGAATACAAAAACTAAACCAAACATGGGGCTGAACACGGATATCGACTTTGTTGCCGCCGCGGCTCCAGTGATAAGCGCCATGGTGGGGGCCCAAAAGCCAGCATTACACGACATCGAGAGTCGTAGGAAATGGTTTTCTGGTTTACCAATTGGACCGACTGCTAAAGGTTTGGTGTTGGAAAAGCATACCATTCCAGCGTCAGATGGTTATGAGCTCTTGATATACCACTACAAGAAAGAGGTCACTATTGATCAAGCATCTCCTGCGCCGGTAATCTTTCACATCCATGGAGGTGGCCTCATCTCATCGAGTGCTGCTAATTCCATTCCCATGATCTCTGAATGTGTCCTCGCCACTGGGGTACAGGTGTTCTCTGTTGATTACCGGCTTGCGCCAGAACACCCATATCCGACACCTCTCGAGGATTGCTGGTCCGGCTTGAGATGGGTTTTGTCAAAGGCAGCCGACTTTGGCCTCGACACTGCCTCTATTGCCGTCATGGGTGAAAGTGCCGGTGGGAATCTTGCAGCCGCAGTAGCGCTGTTAGCGCGAGATCGAGGATTGTCTCCGCCGCTGGCAAAGCAAATCTTAATCTACCCTATGTTGGATGACCGAAATTCATCCAAGGGCATCGGACCTGTGTGTATTTGGAATGAAGTCGACAACGTCACGGGTTGGACAGCATATCTAGGGCACGAACCTGGGCGATCTGGAGTGCCAATGTTCGCAGCACCCGCTCGTGCGGAAAATGTTGAGGGTTTACCTCCCCTTTACCTGGATGTCGGACAGCTTGATCTGTATATGCTCGAGGACCTGGAATATGCTACAAGGTTTGTGAATGCTGGTATCGAGACGGAACTGCATGTCTACCCAGGTTTACCACACGGATTTGACTTCCTTGCACCTGGCCATCCCATCACCAAAATGGCGAAGGAGAATAGATATAGGACTATTCGAAAGCTCTACCGCGATTCTCAAGTCCAGAGCGAGGCTATCGAATCCTGATTTGGAAACACTTAGCCCAGTATATACTCGTAACATGAATCAACCTCGACGTTCTAGAAAGATGTATTATCAATACTTTTATCAATACTTGTGCATCGTTTGTATAAAACACATATTTTTCTTACTTGGAGTTACTTTTGATTCCCTTCTGTACTTTCACTCCATTCAATTTAGGTCGACGCAGACTCAAGAAGCTTACAAAATCTTTCTATTCTAAGCGATGGTCGTCAAAGCAATTTATTTCGGTTCAACAAGAACTTTTAGCAAAGTGTCTTTCGATGTTATCAGCGCTTCCAGCCCTTGATCAACGAACTGGTCCAGGTGAATACGCCTACTGACCATCCTCTCCACACCCTTAAACTTGCCTATATCTTGTGAGCTAGTGTTTTCGCCAAATCAGAAAACGAAGTTGTATACCTTCGTTGAAATCCTTGACAACCTCTTGAAAATCAACATCGTTATAAGCGACCGAGGCAACGACTGTTATTTCTCGAGCATACCACTCTGTTGGTGGTAATGTAATCTGGTGTTACACCACATTAGTCATAGAGATATATTCCAGAATACATTTCAACATACTGGCTTTGTTGGAACTGCCACAAGGACGTATTTCCCTTTTTTGCGCAAAGATGACATTGCTGGTGCCATAGCAGGGATGAAACCTGCACAGTCAAATACAACATCAACGCCATTACCATTGGTGAGCTGCTCAATCGTATCTACAAGATTTGATTCTTGAGGGTTTATTCCAGTGACGCCAATATCTCGTGCATACTCCAGTCTCAACGAAGATGGCTCTGATACAAACACAGGTCCCGTTCCGACTGCTTTGAGATTGTGGATGACTGCAAGTCCTATTGGTCCAGCGCCAAGGATAAGTGAAGTCTTGTCTCGAAATTCAGAAAACCCGGATTGTCGGAGGGCGTGTCTTGCAACTGCTAGAGGCTCGATCAGACATGCCGTGTCCAGGCTTGAGTCAGCAATGGGGTAGCATCGCGTAGGGTCGACAGCGACGAATTCCGAGAAACCACCCCCACCGCCTCCGCTTAAGCCAACAAAGCCCAGCTTGTAGCAAAGATTCGTGTCTCCTTGTTTACACATGGAACACTCTGAGCAATAGAGGCGGGGATCAACCATGACAGCTTGTCCAACTTCCAAGGGGCAGTTTTCAGGTACCTCAACTACACGACCACAGAGCTCATGACCCAAAGTCACAGGGAGAGTATCCCCAGTTATAGGGTCCTGTTTCCCTGGAGCCGGTGTAGCCAATGGACCTAATCTGTTAAAACCGTGCAATGTAGCGGGACACTGTCTTACAAGTGTGATAATTCGTCAAATCAGTCCCACATATACCGCACCAAGCAACCCGTAAGAGTAAATGATCCGATGGGCGCTTTGGAATACTAATCTCCTCAATACGCACATCTTTGATGCCGTAGTATCTAGCAGCCTTCATTTTCTTATTCCTTCTTCTCTCTCTATTCGACTGTGCGGCGAGTTGAAGCACATACGCAGAATAGACCTTGGAAATTTCGTAGATAAACAAGCAGGTTGGTTGATAGATCTTCTCCACTTACAGGGAATGTTCAAGGAATGCGGAATATGCTATCCAATTATATATGTTTAACCACGTACCACCTTGGGCTGTATCCCTGCATTATGCCCTAACCGAAGTTCCATGTTTAGAAGAGACAATATCAAGAGCAGGGTTGTTTTAGTTGCACTGATCCGCATCAATAGCTGCCGCGAGGGATGATTGTCGTCGTCATTGTCGGAAGTTGTCCAGATCCGTATTCCGTGCGGCTAGCTATTGCAGTAAATTGTGGGGCGCTGCTTACTACAATCCTCCCGCGGAACTGAAATATCCGTGCCAAGGCGTAGCTTAGTAACAAGCTACGTCAGCTGCGCTGACACTCGCCGCAGGCGAGTGCCGACGCTCTAAACGATATTACCTTCCATACGATATTTTTTCACAACGCTGTTGCTTCAATCAACTCTTCTAGCCCACACAATGGCCTAATCACAAATCTTTCTTAATAATCGCATTGCAGAGATCTTAGAGTCTATTAAAGATATCCTAAAGCCTAATTTTAAGTAGCTTACGCGTGAATACGGTGTTCCATACTAGCGATTACTTGTCACGGTACGGGCTCACGGGCAGAGAGGACAGGCGCGTGTACAGGTTCTATTGCTACAGCTAATCAACAGGCTCTCACTACAGGTAGTATAGAGTAGAAGACAGGACGTAGCTCGAAGAGCTACACTAGTGAAGTTGCGGCGGTTTTGCAGAATCCGGGTGCTCGGACCCTCACCCGGATTCTGTCGGCAGCCAATCAGACGATC
>NW_006911903.1:367621-381937 GCF_000338995.1 Bipolaris sorokiniana ND90Pr | reverse complement strand
CTCCTTCTGGTACTGAATGACAGCTTCTCTCTCCTTGACCTGGATCCGCAGAGACTGCTCCTGGTCCTGGGACGCGGCGTGGTTTTCCTCGAGTTTCTGGGTATACTGGGCAGTGTTGCGTAAGTACATTAGCCATTCCCCTGGATGCGCTGCTACACTAGCAGTGAGTTCGTCAGGCGTCTCTGGGAAGGAGGGGGGCTCGGGGCGGTTCATGGCGGTGAAATACACGGGCCTGTGGGGAGGAGCTACGTAATGTCACGGTACGGGCTCACGGGCAGAGAGGACAGGCGCGTGTACAGGTTCTATTGCTACAGCTAATCAACAGGCTCTCACTACAGGTAGTATAGAGTAGAAGACAGGACGTAGCTCGAAGAGCTACACTAGTGAAGTTGCGGCGGTTTTGCAGAATCCGGGTGCTCGGACCCTCACCCGGATTCTGTCGGCAGCCAATCAGACGATCGCGCGCCGGCCACTCAGCCAGCGCCGTGACACCTACGCTTTATTACGGCTTTATTCGCCTTCTTAAGGCTAGCTATCTAATTGCGTATTAGCTTAGCTAAAAGCATTATTACCTTAGCCCCCTTCTTAAGCTAATTAATTACTATAATAATTAAAGCTAGCGATAAGCCTTAATGCCGCTAAACGCGATCACGTATTAATATTAATTAAGCTTTAAGCTCACGTGTGTTGCTAGGCGTATAAGCCTACTAGAGAGCCTCTAGAGTAGCTAGTAGAGTAGGCGTACAGAGCTTTATATTAAGTCTTAATAGAATAGTATCTAGCTAGAGAGGAATAAGGCCTACGCCGCGGAAGGCAGAGCAGATATTAGATAGCGTGAAGGATCGATCGAACGCTACCTTAAACGCTAGTAGAAACTTAAGCTTAGTGATGTAGTTAATATAATAGCGGATTAGGCTCTCCACCTCACGGCTGTACGCGCGCTTTAACGGCGAGAAGCAGCTAACGTTAAGAGACTAGAGTAGATAAGATAAGTAAGGCGGTATATAGAGCGTATATATGTTATTCTTCTTACAGAACTCTTAAAACTCTAGAGACTAGTAGCTCTTATAGCCGTTAAGAATAAGTAGGCGACGTATACTAATAACGTAAGTCTTCGTGTGGGCATTAAAGTGCTTTATCTATACAACGCCTAGCTTATTATTCGTCTAGCTATTATCGCTAACTGCGATCGCTTAGTCGCGTAGGATCTCTACCTTCTTATACTAAGTAGATAGATAGTACTTACTAGCGAATATAAGGAATAGTAAGACTAACTAGCTAGCTGCGTTAATTACTATAATTAGCGTTACCTACTTATAATTACCTAGCTTAACTACCTTTAGCTGGTCTCTTCTCTCTAACGCTATAACCATAAGTTAAGTCGTAATCTTACCTATTATAAAGCTAGCTTTATTAAAGTTATAGACGTCCTCGTCGTAGATACTATACTTAGCCTTTGTCTACTCTATAAGCTTAAACTAGCTCTTAATTAGGACTAGATCTTTATATAGAGCTCTCTACCTATTATACGCTTAACTAAAACGCATTATAAGACTATCTATACGCTTAATAAAGTTACGCAGCTAGTAGACGCCGACCTAGCTAGCGCCGCGCGTAGCTAGAAGTCTATCAGCTATATCGCGTATAGCTGCGTAGGTAGGCGAGAATCTACGTAGATTAAGATTAAGTATATAGCTAATAATTACCTCCTCTTCTAGCTTAGTAAGCTTCTTTAAGTTAGGCTGGCAATCGCGTTAGGTAGGCTTACTAGCGCGTTAGCGGTGGAGAGTAGCGCATAAAACATTAAACGTAGCTGCAGTACGCCTTTTAGTTTAAACTTAACTTTTTTTAAGAGCTAATAGTATAAGGTATATATTAGCCTTATAAGAGACGTATTAGGATAGATTTAGTAGAGTTATTGTATATTGTAATAAGAGAGGTGCGTAAAGTTGGTGAGGTAGCTTACTTGCTTGTATAGCTTACTCGCTTGTAAACTACTGTTACACGGGGTAAGGGTCTATACTTCTCTATCCTGGTCCGCACTAAGGCAGGTGAGTATTACGTTAGTGTTCCGTGAGGCTTGTCTGGCGATGCAGTGGAGTTGGCGTGCTTAAGGAGGGTTTGATAAGACTAATCTATTTGATAGACTAACTTGTGACAATCTTGTTAAGTAAAGATACTAGTAAGAAAGTACAATTTGAGTTGACCACAACGAGAGTAAATAATAAAATCCATCCATCCTTATATCCTCATTGCTTCCTGTCCTGTCCTCCCGACATCCCATCTTAGCGGGAGGTTTAGGAGGACGTTGGCTTCCCTTTATGCGGTGGCCTCCTGGAGGCCATGCCTTGGCGGGATGCTAAGTTACGTGATCGACGCCCCGCGTTGATCATTACCTTCTGACGTGGACGTCCTTAGGCCTTCGCCATCTCGTCATTTGTTAAGGAGAGAGTCTTTCTTGTTACTTGTAACATTACCTCCCCTCTTAGGGCTATCGTCTCGATACTCTGGAATATTGTTTTCCCGTGCCGCGTGTTGAGACGCCGGCTGCATATAAGGTCAGAGCCCGCCCACTCGTTGTAGCCGTCTCTACCTCGTAGCCTTTCTAACTATGCCTAAGGTTTAGTCTTCCCGTCGCGTTCGTTCTGAGAACTCAACTTAACAGCGCCAGGCTTGTGCTGACCGTATTTAATTATAGAGGAACGAAATGACCTTTCGTTATAAACGTTATGAAGAGAAGGGCCTTCGTTGTTTCGTGGACACTGCTACGGGGCGTTATGCCAGTTGTATTTCTGTGAAAGCTAAATATAGCTTATTCGTGACTAAGAAGGAGTGGGAAAAGGTGGAAGCAGATAAGCGTTAAAAATGGTTAGCTCTTCTGCGGGCTGAGGCCGAAGTTGCGCGTCTTCGTCTGGAGGTTACTAAGACTAAGGCTCTTGAGCGGTCGTACGCCGATCGTAATCATACTATCTTGAGTCTATAGAATCGTGCGAAGGAGCAGGCCGAGGGGAGCTTAGCCCCTGGCGGTACGGGCCTTTCTGTTGTCGAACCACTGCTATCTAAGTTATCGACTAATCTGGGCTGGTTATAGGCTGATTCCTTCGATCCTTCTTTTAATTACTCCTTCCTTTTTAAGGGGCTTCCCCTCGCTTCTCTGGGTGCCTCCGGTGGTATTTACGTACTAGTGACTTGCAGTTCGTTAAGTTTCCTTTAGGTTCCTAAGTGTTATGGCTTTCGGGCCATCCTTGCTACTTGACTAAGTACTTCTACTAACTATCGATTTTTCGTAGGTTCTTGATTTCCTCGACCTCGTACTTATCGTCTTTGAGCTCTATGTCCGTTGCTAGCTCGGTATCTGGAGGTGCTGGTTCTAGGAGTTTCTTGTGAAAGACAGGGTGGATTCGCATGCCTTATGGGAGTTTTAACTTATAGTTTACTTTTCCTATTTCCTCTAGGATTTTAAATGGTCCTATTCGGAGGTTGTCTAATTTTCTGTATAGTCGTTTAGTTTTCAGGTTTTATCTTGATAGGAAAACTTTGTCCCCCTTCTTAAAGGTTAGTCCCTTAATCCTTAGTTTATTCGCTGCTTTGGATGTCGTAAGGTTTCGTTAAGCTATATTCTTACTTAATTCTTTATATAATTCTCGCATGAGCTTCGCCTTGTCGTCTGCTCCTATCGCGATACTTTCGATGTCCTTCGGATCTTGGTGAGCGGTCGGCTTATATCCGTAGTTCGCGTAGTGCGGCGAATACTTTGTCATTGCTGATTTTATACTGTTATAGGCTAATTGCGCTGTTAGTAGTAACTCTACCTAGTTATCCTGCAATTTGTTAGTGTATATCCGTAGGTACTATTCTAATGTCTGGTTCGTGCGTTCTGTCTGGCTGTCTGTTTCCGGGTGAAAGCTTGTCGAAAGCTTCTTCTTAACACCTAACTTTGCTAGGAATGTGCTCTAGTATTTAGACGTAAACAGTTTATTACGATCGGTGATGAACTCTTTAGGTATTCTATACTCTGACACTAATGCTTTAGTGACTTCGTACGCGTATTTATCTGCCGTAATAGTCTCTTCTGTAGGCACGAACTTTGCTGCCTTAGTTAATTAGTCCACGATTACTAGGATAGTGTCGCAAAATTGAGCTAATCCTGGTTTTAATAATTTTAGGAGCTTCACTATAAAGTCTATTGTTACGCTTGTCTATAGTCTAGATGGTGGCTGTAAGAGTTGTAATAGGCCGTAGAGCTTATGTCTCTTAGGCTTGTTCTAGTGATATACTAAATAGTTGCCTAGTATTTCCTGTACCTTCGCTCGCAAGCGTGGTATCGCAAACACCTTAGCTAGTCGTCTAACTATTTCGTCCACACCTGCGTGTCTATATTCTGGGGACTCGTGCAGAGTCTTAATGAGTTCGGTTCTTATATATAGGGGTATGTACGTGCTTGTACATTCTCTTAGAGCTTTGAGCTCTTTCCTATCGTTTGTTACTTCTGGCGGGTAGGGGTCTGTTTCTGACGCCCATAACGTTGCTTTTTTCTGCCATTATTTCTGTAGTGTTTCTACCTACTCGGCCACCTTAGCTACCTTAGCTAGTTCCGGCTAGTTATACTTTAGACTGCTATTGGGCATCGTCTTAAGTAAGGCGTTATATAGTTCTTTATAACCCTTTTTGCGTAAATCAGACCTTCTACTTAAAGCGTCTACTGCTCCGTTGAGCGTTCCCGCGCGGTGCGTAATCTTAAAGTCGAACTGGGCTAGTATCTCTGCCTATCGCACTTGTCGTCGGTTGAGTTTTTTCGTTGTTATAAAACTCGTTAAGTTCTGGTGATCAGTAAAAACCTCAATCTGTTTAGGGAGTTCTAATAGGTACACTTCCTATTGTTTAAAGGCATTAACTACTCTAAGTAGTTCCTTATCGTGAACGTCGTAGTTAAGTTCTGCTCCAGAGAACTTCCGTGAATAGTAGAACACTAGTCTCTATTTCCCATCTGGGCACTACTATAATAATACAGCTCCGAGTGTATAGTTGGACGCATTGGTCTCGACTCTGGTGGGTTGTTGAGGGCTGTACATCTCGAGTACTAGCGCCTTTAGAAATATCTGCTTAATTCGATCGAAAGCCTCTTAATGTTCCTATTCCTATTTGAAACCTATTTCCTTTTTCGTTACTTCCGTAAGGGGTGCTGTGATCTTTAAGTAATCTCTAATGAACTTTTAATAGTAATTCGCAAATCCTAAGAAGAATTGAATATCCTTAACTATTTTGGGTATTAGCTATTCCTGTATAGTCTGTATCTTCTTTGGGTTCATTTTCACTCCTTTAGTTGATATGATGAATCCGAGAAATTCCGTTTCCTATGTGTGGAATTTACATTTTCCTAGTTGAAGGTATAGCTTATATTCCTTAAGCTTTCGTAAAACCTTCTTAACATGCTCGATATATTCTTCGCGTGTGCCGCTGGAGTATACTAGTACGTCGTCTAGATACGCGGTAATAAAGATTCCGAGGTATTCGTGGAGAGCGTTATTAATGACTGATTGAAAGGTTGCCGGCGTATTCGTTAATCCGAACGGCATAACCGTGTACTTAAAGAGTCCGTACTTCGTTTTAAACGCTATTATCTATTCGTGACCTTCTTTAATCCTGATTTGGTAAAATCCTTCCCGAACGTCGAACTTCGTAAACTACTTGGCTCCCTAGAGTCGATCTATGAGCTCTGTAATAAGTAGTAAGGGATATTAGTTCTTCTAAGTTACGCTGTTTAATCTTCTGAAGTCGACATATAGTCGCCACTTCCCGTTAGGTTTCTTTACGAACAAGATGGGTGAGGCTATCGGGCCTGATCCCGGTCGGATAAATCCCTTTTTTAAGTTCTTTTGGATGTAATCCCGCAGCTCAGCATTATGCTCGGGCGCTATAGGGTATATTAGTCCTGGGCTCAACTTAGCTCCTTTATTAAGGATGATCTCGTGATCCTAATCCTGATGGTCTGCTAGGTCCGTTGCCTTATTTTCCTCGAATAGTTCTCTGAACTCGTCCGTTTAGTATTCTGTTGGAATCGCCAACTGTAGTACTAATCCTTTCTTTATGGTCGCGATCTACCGTATCTAAATGACTCCTATACTCTAAGGGTCCTTTGTATAGATTCTCGCGATCTTATATGGTGAGATTATGCCGAATCTCCCGTTCTAGGTTGCGCGCTGATTCGTTGGGCGTGTCTCGTGTTTTACTCTAGCAACCTTGTGCACAGGCTCTCGGCTGAGTAATGTCTTCTTTTGCTAATTAATGGTAGGGTTGTGTTTTAACAACTAATCGTAGCTAATTATCATCTCGGTCTCTCTAAGATCTATAATGCTAATCTTTTCTCGGCTTTCTTGACCAGCCAGGCGTAACGTTACTGCCTTGGTCTTAAGTCGGATCCAGCCGTTCCCGTATGTTGTGGGACTGTCGTCAGCTAATACTACTCGTATCGGTACCTTCTTGTTCTGATAGGGTATGTTATTTCCTTCTACTACTCGTGGCGATATGACGGTTCGTGCTGCCCTACTATCTATGAGCGCTAATACCTCGTGTCCGTCTATAAGTACTGTGGCTTTTAATTGCAATTTCTTTGCTCCCACTTCCTATACTTGTTTAAGGGTCGTTTTAGAACTGCCTTTGCCAGCGTGACCCTGTCCCTGGTGGCATCCTAGTTTTTTAACTACCTACTTCCCTTCTTCTTTGGGAAGTAGCCTTCGCCTACCTTGGCGGAATAGTGTATCGTATACTGATCGTTGTAGTAGAAGCTCTAATGGATATTCTTATAAGGTATCTTCTGTTGCGTAGCTCTCTTCCTTAGTTCCAGCTTCTTATTTTTATGAATCGGGCAATTCTTTGCCTCACAAATGTTCGCTGGTAGAATGCTATGGTAGTGGTTGCCTACCTGTCGAGTATTCTCGAACTGTTATTAGTGCATAGCATAACCTTTCCTGCAATGCGTCTATAGGAGTTTACTATGCTCTACTGGCGTTTCCCGTACTTAGGCTCTATGCATTCTGTAGTTCTTCGCTATGTATTTCTCTGCGGAAATCGTGCTATAGTAGTAGTTGTCTACCCTTCTAGCTTTCCGTCGCTGTTCCTTGTGGAATTGGTAATTAATCGTGCACTTGATCCAGCATAGCTCTTCGTAAGCTTTCTTTTCTCTGGGCTGGTGCATGTGGTAATGCTGTACGCGACACTCGTTATGCCATAAATTAGTGTGGCAGCAATTGTCCTCGTTGTCTCTGGTCTCTTCTCGCTTCCTTAAGTGGTAATTACACTGTCTTAGGTAGTCGACCTAACATAGGCGCTCGTATTGCTCTATCCGTTCCTTAAACGTCCGAGGTGTCTCCTCGTCATCAGGTTCTTTGAACCTGGGTTGTTCCTGGGCAGCCCTGTAGGTAATCTTATCTGCTCGGGGTCCCGAGATTGTAACTCGTCCATTGATGTTACAATCGTTGGCTTAATGTGCATTAGTTCCGCAAATCTAGCACTGTTGGTTTCTTAGGCGGTATAGTACTTCGGCCCCTTTAATCTGCTAATCCGTTGGTAGTAGTGCGTCCTACTTGAAGTCTTAGAGTCCTATTGCCTCTTGTACTAGCTTAAAGGCCTCGTTGGTGGCTTGTCTTGCTTCTTCGTATAGGTCTAGGTCGCTGAGGGTTTTATCTAGCTCCTTAGTTGGGTATGGTGTTAGTATCCGAATTATTCTAATCTTGACCGCTCCTTGTCTGACTTCGTTTTTTGGGCAATCTCTGCGGAAGTGTCCTACTTCACCGTATCGGAGACATGCCTTGCTGTTATAACGCTTCTTACGTTCTTCTGTGGAGAGTCCGTTATTATACTATTCTCGGGGTTTTCTATTCTTGTCCTTAGACTTGTCTTGTACCTTACCGGTTATGATAGTATCGCTATCCTTGTTGAACTAGCTACGCTGTTTCCTTGTGTTGGCCATCGTGGGTTGAAATTATTTCTTTTATTAGTTTCTTTCCCACAGCCTATTATTAATGCGTGTTGCTAACTTAATTAGCGCGTAAAGCGTGTTTGGTTTGTCGTGATGTATAAGTCCGTCTTTAACATTTTCCTTTAGACCTGCTTTGAATACCGTTCGAAGTGCTGCGTCGTCCTAGTCGATTCGTGCCTGTAGCTGCTTGAACTCGGCTGTGTACGCTGATACTGAACTAGTCTGCTTTAGGCGAGTTATCGCTTTCTCTATCTGGTTCTAAGCATCTACTTCCCTAAAGATGTGTCCCATCTCTTTCTTGAATTCGGCCTAACTAGTGAACAAGGCGCGCGTCTCGTTCTTCGTTCCTCTATTCTCGATATTTAATAGATAGTCCTCCACGTATGGCTGCATCCAGCTTAACGCTCGTCCTTTTATGTGGGTGCTAGCTATGAGGATCTTTTCCTAGTCGTTAGGTACTTCGTTAAATTCGCAGTATAAGTTAATGTTGGTAAGGAATGTCCGCAACTTAGTGCGACTTCTATTGTACTTTTCTAGGGTTGCTATTTTTGGCTTCTTAAGTGGTTTCTCGTTCGGGGTGGTTATTAGTTAACCTATAAGTTAGTTAATCGTATTCTGCAACTTAGCTATCTGCCTTGCTTAGGCTTAGCTCTCACGTCTAAGATTGATGAGTTCGTACTTAGGGCTCCCTGCTACCGGCTCGTTATTTCCCCCTTAGGTACTACTAGTTATGTTGACATCTCTCTTAGGCGCTGAGCCTGGGATGTGAATATATTCGCTTGAATTTCCTAATATAGTTTAATCTTATTCAGACGCTGCTGGTTAATCCTCCTTCTACTAGATCCGTGGGTGGTTAAAGTGTTACACGGGGTAAGAGTCTATACTTCTCTATTCTAGTCCGCACTAAGGTAGGTGAGTATTACGTTAGTGTTCCGTGAGGCTTGTCTGGCGATGCAGTGGAGTTAGCGTGCTTAAGGAGGGTTTGATAAGACTAATCTATTTGATAGACTAACTTGTAACAATCTTGTTAAGTAAAGATACTAGTAAGAAAGTACAATTTGAGTTAACCACAACGAGAGTAAATAATGAAATCCATCCATCCTTATATCCTTATTGCTTCCTGTCCTGTCCTCCCGACATCCCATCTTGGCGGGAGGTTTGGGAGGACGTTGGCTTCCCTTTATGCGGTGGCCTCCTGGAGGCCATGCCTTGGCGGGATGCCAAGTCACGTGATCGACGCCCCGCGTTAATCATTACCTTCTGACGTGGACGTCCTTAGGCCTTCGCCATCTCGTCATTTGTCAAGGAGAGAGTCTTTCTTGTTACTTGTAACAACTACGTTAGTACACTTTATAATAATAAAGATACTTAACTAAAGATAAATAAGATAGGCCGAACTACTAGAATAATATAAGTTTAAGATTATCTATACTCTAGGAAAGGAAAATAGAAGAGCTAATACTCTTAGCTAACGGCACGACATCGCAGGAACTAAAACGATAGTTAATAGACTTATACTTAAAACTAATAAAGATAAATCTCTAGAACTTATACACGAACTTAATATTATTATAAAGATTAGGAACGATGTACCGAAAGAAGTATAATAAACTATTATTAAAGAATATTATAATGATCCCGTGTATAGTCACCTAGGAATCGCCAGAACTATAGAACTAATTTAGCGCAACTATTAATTTAAAAGAATAAAGGATAAGATCGCATTCTATATCGCTAAATGCGTAGATTATTAAAAGAATAAATATAGTATATATGCACTGTATAGAGAAATATAAGCGCTAGAACTGCTATAAGAACTATAGATGGATATTTCTATAGACTTTGTTATAGAATTACTAGCTTTAAGAGATCTAATAACTAAGATTACCTATAACGTAATACTTATCGTAGTAGATTACTTTACGAAATAAGTAGAGTATATTCTATTTAGGAACGACTATATAGTAGTAGACCTAGTATATATTATCTATAACTAAATTATCTAATACTACGAAATACTAAAATCTATTATTAGCGACAGAGATAAGCAATTTATATCTAACTTTTAGACAACGCTACTCGTAGTAATTAGAACTAAGAGAAAACTATTAATAGCCTACTACCTATAAACTAATAGATAGATAGAACGAATAAATCGAATAATAAAAATATATCTTAGGATCTATACTAATTAATAATAAGATAACTAGATATAGTTACTACCTATAGCACAAATAGTATATAACAACAAAACATTAGAATTAATAAGTAAAATACTGTTTTTCGCTAACTACGGACAACATCTAAATTTCTTTACTAGAATATACCTAAGTCTGAAAATAGAAGTAGTAATAGTAATAGCTAAATAACTAAAGAAAACCTACGAAGAACTACGAACGTTACTAGAATAGGCTTAACGCTAAAGCATTTCCTATTAAAATAAGAAAAGAACAATAGCACCTTAGCTAAAGAAGAGGGATAAAGTATATCTACTTATAAAGAACCTTCGCACTAAATAACTAAGTAAAGAACTAGACTACGTTAAGGTCGGACTATTTTTAATATTAAAATAAAATGGACCTATAATCTATATACTTAACCTACTAGCTAATATAAAGATACACCTAAGATTCTACGTATAACTATTAGAACTAGCAGCTTCTAAAACACTATTATAGGAAACATTCTATTATAATTCTAAAGAAGAAGACGAATTTAAAGTTAAGAGAATCGTCTTATATTAAATAAAAAATAATAAAACTGAATACCTAGTTAAATAGTTAGAATACCTAGATAGTAAGAACACATAGGAACTAGAATCTAACCTATCTAACTATAAATAAAAAATTTAAAAATACTAACAACGATAATAAGACTTAAACAAAACGATAAAACTATAACTTAACTAAGTCTCCTAACACTAGAAGATATAGTTAAGCTGCTAATAAAATAACGAATAAAACGTAATATATACTAAGGAAAATTATACTACGCACCTTAATTACTACTAGAAATAGGCACGTTACTACTAGAACTAGAAGTAACTAAGCTTAAATTAAGAGAATCCTAATAATCTAGAGGCAGATCCGCGAAGGCACCCTAAGTACTAGAAGATAAGTTATTTAATAGATCAGACCCGTTAAACTCTAGGACGCTTTTCTACTTTAACTCTTTAAGCTCGCAACTCTCTATAGTAATCGCCTTCTTAGCCCACTTCTCTAATAAATTTATTTACAGCCGCAACTACTACTCCTAAGTATAATATATTCGTAACTCTGCTAGAGCCGCCTTATGCGCTTTTATCGCAGCATCTTGCGCCTTATAACTCTCTTTAATATAAGCTTCTAACTTTTCCTTTTTAATAGTAAGACGCTTAAACTCTAACTTAGTAACTTAAACGTTATATTGCTAGCTACGACGAAGACACTTACTATACTTTCTAGAACGGATATATACTTTATATACCCGCTTATTCTTCTTATAAGTAGAACACTTCTAAACTATAATTTTTCTAAAAGAATCGATAAACTTAGTAAGATTTTAACAATAGATAGTACTAGATAAAGACTATTATTTAGGTATAACAAAGAAACTAGGCAGATAACAAGACCCTATAACGCAGGGTAAGCCTAGTTATAGCGCGCTACTACGCCGAAACCTAATTAAGCTAGCGTAATAAATACTACACTCTTAGAACGCGGTACTTATTAGACTAAGCCTGTTATAGATAGAAGTACCTATCCTTCAGTCTTCCTAGAAACTAAACGTTTCTAAGAATCTAGTATTCTTAGGAATAAAACGCTCCTAGAAACCTTACGCTTTTAGAAACACAGCGCTTATATAAACGCCACGTTAATAATAACCTCTTATTTATAATAACTTATTTCTTTTAGTAGTAGTTTACGTTTAGAAATATCCCACTTACGGCAACTATAGAATTATAGTAACATACCTCTCTAGAAAACTCTAAGCCGTACATTACCTTAAGAATAAGTTATAAGAGAAGAAGAATAGTATTATAATTAGCCTTAGAATATAGAGGACATTTCGCTATTATATTTATTTAATAAGTAATCTATAAGACGGCGAATCCGCAGTAAGAAATAGAAATACTTATTTAGGACTAGTGTATTACGTAATCTATAAGATGCTTAGTAATTAGTATATCTTAGCACTACTAAGTAACTATGTATGTTGCATAAAGCTCTAGTATGTAGTATTAGGTATTAAGCCCTTATAGCTTAATATATTTAACTTAAGTTATAAGTATAAGTATAATATAACATTATACTTACCTAAGTTACTATCTATTATACACTATCTCTCTATCTGCGAAAACTAACTAATAAGAAGCTTAATACTAGAAGTCTAATATTACTTCTACTTAAGCTATACTCTTAATACTTTAAATACTCTTACGATAAGTAATACTATAATAGACACTTTAACTACTTCTTAGACTAGAGAAACTATAATTAACGCCTATAAGTCTAACCTTTACTATAGCAATTATAATAAGCTTAAAGCTTAGCTTCTCTAGGTTAACTATTACTTCTACTTAGCTAGAAATAAGATTAAATACAACGATAAGATTATCTTAGCTACTAGTTACTACTAAGGTAACGTAGAAAAATAGTCTAACTCTATTATTAAACGTTATATAGATAAATCTAATATTAATGCTAATAATACCGCTCTAGTTAAAGACTAGAAGGCTTTTAAGGCTAAGATACGATAAAACTTCTTACCTTTTAAGAAATCTCTAATCGCGGAATAGAAAATCTAGACTCTACGCTAAACTAAGTCTACTACTAATTATACTACTTAATTTTAGCAGTATACTACGTATATTAAATAGGATAATAACGCTCTTATACGCATATATTGCTAGAGCCTAAAACCTATAATACGTAGAGAACTTATAAGAAGTAAAACTAATATTACTAACCTTAATAAACTTATAGAAGAAGCTATTAGGCTTAAAAATAAACTCTATGAGCTTATATTAGAAGAATAACTATTTAATTAGAGAACGCGAAACTATAATAATAAGAATAACTAGCTATAATAATTATACTACTAGCGTTTATAGCCTAACTAGAGGTAATAGAGAAGCTATTAGCCTACAATATCTAGCGTATATATAACTAATAAGTACGAACCTATATATCTTAATAATTTAAATAAGAGAAAAGAACTTAGTAAGCCCTATTATAAGAAGGATAAGGATAATAAGAAAAAGATTAATTACTACGCATATAGTAAAGAAGGCTATATAGTACACAACTATTAGAGTAAAAATATAGTTAAACGATAGCTTAACGTTCTATACTAGAAATTAAAATTAGATAACGATAAGTTATAAAACGTTATTATCTAGCTAGATATTATATACTACCTAGACGATATAGAAGTTATTAGTAGATTAGATAAGCTAACTCTAACTACGTCTAAAAATATATCTAAAGCTAAACTAGTTAGTAAGAAGAAATACAAGACGTTAGAGGAGAAACAACCTCTTACGTCTAAATATAAAAAGATAGTACACTTCTAAGAAGAAAATAGACTATCTACGCCCTACGTAAAGAGGTAAGATAGCGCAATACTAGAATTACCTAAAACCTAACGAGATAACCTAGCAGAAGTATAGAAGTAGATTAACGTACTATCTATACTACTTAGCCGCTTAAGTAAGATGTACGCCTATAAGAATAATAGTAATAAAGTATTACTAGATATGTACCAACGGCTATAGCACCTACGCTTAGACATTAACTTTTACTAAATTAAGATAATGTAAAGGGCTGCGCCCGTGATCTCTACTGAAGAGGATCACGTGATCTTCGACCACGTGATATACCTTCTGTACGGACACGTGATCAGAAGCGAGCAGGTATAAGAGAAGTCTGTACTTAGTTATCTTCTCTTTTTCTTATCTTTTAGCTTCTGTACGATAGGTAGAAGCATACTCGTTCGCTAGGCCTCTCCGCCCATAACATAAGCTAAAAGATCACTTTAACCCTTCTTACTCTTTTCTCTCGTACGGAGCGAGAGAGAATTGAGAATGCAAAACGAACAAGATATAACGATGGGGCTACATGAGCCTATGCCAAACCCAGAACCTAGTAACGCCCCGCCAAGGCCTCCGACGTACGAGGAGCTCGCAGAAAGCTGGAGCCAACTTAATGCAACGAATAATCTACTCCGACGAAACCTAGACCAAATGGCTACAAGACTTAAGGACGCTGAAGGCGTACGAGAAGAACTCCAAGAGATGAAAGCCCTTTTCCTCCGTACGGCACAGGGGCAAGCTACCCTAACGCACAGACTCCTAATCT
>NW_006911903.1:360146-362838 GCF_000338995.1 Bipolaris sorokiniana ND90Pr | reverse complement strand
ACTGTTGGTGTTTGCGTTGGCCCAAACACCGCGAGGGGTGGTTGCGCTTTCGGCGGCATCGTACGAGTGTGGTTAGAAAGAAAAGAAGAAATCTGTGTAGTAGTGGAGTCAAATTGATTTAACACAAAGGAAGAAAAAGCTGAAGGAGAGAGACGGCAGCTCTACATATCGTACGGAGGGAGCGTTTGCTCTCGTGGAAATCCTCCTTCACTAGAGCAAACAAACGCCGCTGCTCCACCGCAAGTTAGGCAGCCGCGTGCTCCTAGGAAAACAAACAAACGCAAACATGTCCGTACGAGTGGAGGAGGGGAGTATTGTAAAGGGCTGCGCCCGTGATCTCTACTGAAGAGGATCACGTGATCTTCGACCACGTGATATACCTTCTGTACGGACACGTGATCAGAAGCGAGCAGGTATAAGAGAAGTCTGTACTTAGTTATCTTCTC
Source organism: Bipolaris sorokiniana ND90Pr (assembly GCF_000338995.1). Taxonomy (NCBI): domain Eukaryota; kingdom Fungi; phylum Ascomycota; class Dothideomycetes; order Pleosporales; family Pleosporaceae; genus Bipolaris; species Bipolaris sorokiniana. The sequence continues at coordinate 362,392 of NW_006911903.1, read as the reverse complement.
TTTTTCTTATCTTTTAGCTTCTGTACGATAGGTAGAAGCATACTCATTCGCTAGGCCTCTCCACCCATAACAATATCTTAAACGCCAAGAAATTCTCTATTCAACGATATATTTTTTATTAGTTTAGCGCTAATACCCATTGAGTAATGGATGTTTAAAACGCACAACTCTTTTGAGTTCTTTTTTTTTGGTTACCCCACTATAGTATAAGCTAGTCTCTTTTTAGCTCTAGAGGCGTTTAAAATCTATTTTTTATAATAGATATTAATAGTTTAATCTTATTTCTTAAGAGCCTTTAAAAGTGTTCTAGAAGAAATATCTAAACTATTTTCTCTTATTAAACGCTTCTTTTACTTTATAGGACTTCTAATAATATCTCTATTAATAGCTCTTAGAGCTCCAGTATATACCTTAGAAACTCTGCCCTTACTAGCTCTTTCTTATTTAAAATAACTTACCTTCCTTTTTTAATTTAGTATTTAGCGTTATAAATAGCATAGAGGCTTTTATTTTAACATTTAATAACCTTACGTATATAAGAGAAGAATATAGTTCTAAGTCTCTAATAGAGTAAAGATATTAATATATACTCTAATATTAACAATTAATAACTAATCTGCAGTTTATATAAGTAGTATCTAAAAATAACTCTTATTTATTTCTATAGTTATATTTAATATATAATCTATTTTAAATAAGATACTTATATAGTTACCTAGTAAGTATTCTACTAATATATATAGACTAATATTAAAAAAGTTAAAATCTAGAGCGCGAAATTTGGCGCTAAAGTTAGAACAATTTTTTACTCTATGTTTAAGAGGACATATAGCCTTCTTAGTGCTAACGAAGTACTTATAAAAGTCTGCTTTCTTAAACTCTAAGAAATTCTCTAACCAACTATATATCATTTATTAGATTAGCGCTGATACCTATTAAGTAATGGATGTTAAAAAAATGCAACTTTTTAGAGTTCTTTCTTTTATCATCCTACTGTAATTATTAGTTTTTTACATACCTCTCAGCTCCTCACCAACTATCACTAGCGGGCAATTTCCTATTATTAGCTTATAATCCCAACAGGACACTGCCTATTACATTACGGTTTCTCTTCTACTATAGTAAGTATCGTGTACTATAGGAATCGACGAGCTAAAGAGAGAGAGGATTGAAAGCACTAAGACTATATCCTCCTCCACTAAAGATAATACAGACAGATTAGCTAATGCAGAACTACTAGGTTTGCGGACCTGGCCTTAAGGCGGCGATTACAGCCGTATTTATTAGATCTAGGCAGCTTACAAAGATGCCCCACAAGGTTAAACGGCAGCAATACATACTAACACAAACACTAAAAAGTAGCCTAAATACTACGCCTCGGATCTCCTCAGCCGTAAGAAGGCAGCTAAGACTAACCCTATCCCAGAATTAGATGCGAGCAGGGCTTTTATAATCTACAGAACAGAAGATGCAGAAGGTAGTCTCGTCTGCATATATATTATCTAACCTATCAAGCGTTAACACGACGAATACATACTAACATGTAAATAAGAGCAATCCTAAAATAACCTTCCTAGCGTACATATGCCCAAGTTCATCGTCCTATCTAAATATCTCCCTTAGGGTATGCGAACAGGCGGAGTCCAGAACTTACAGTAAATCTTTCTTAGGGTAATTACTAGAATGCTTAAAGTAGCTCAAAAAGACCAAAATATCCACGTTTACGCTGACAACCAAGCTGCCATATATAGGCTTCAGAGTCTATTAGATAAGCCTGGTCAGCAGTGGGTAATTCGGTGCCAAAAAGCAGCTAAAGCTATCCTAAACAGAAAAGCAAAGATCTTCTTAAAATGGGCGCCAGGCCACACAGATATAGAAGGAAACGAAAAAGCAGATTCCTTAGCAAAGGAAGCTACAAAACAAACACCAAAAGAATCAAAAACAAGTCTAGCCTTTATAGGCACTAAGATCAAGCTCCTCCAAAGAGCTAGCCAGGCAGAAGAGTGGAGAAAGTATAGGGAGAAAGCAAGAGAAAAGAAGACTAGCTACGGAGCTATCTTTAACCTTAAGCTGAAAAACCAACTAGTAATCCCAAGAGGCACCAAAAGAGAGATTTCAAGCTCTTTCTATTCTCTTAAGATAGGGCACGGATACTTCAATGCTTATCTAAAGAGAGTAAAAAGAAGAGAAACAGAACTCTGTAAATGCGGAAGACCACAAACAGCAGAGCACCTACTTCTATACTG
>NW_006911903.1:267756-360009 GCF_000338995.1 Bipolaris sorokiniana ND90Pr | reverse complement strand
GATCAGCTCCTCCAAAGAGCTAGCCAGGCAGAAGAGTGGAGAAAGTATAGGGAGAAAGCAAGAGAAAAGAAGACTAGCTACGGAGCTATCTTTAACCTTAAGCTGAAAAACCAACTAGTAATCCCAAGAGGCACCAAAAGAGAGATTTCAAGCTCTTTCTATTCTCTTAAGATAGGGCACGGATACTTCAATGCTTATCTAAAGAGAGTAAAAAGAAGAGAAACAGAACTCTGTAAATGCGGAAGACCACAAACAGCAGAGCACCTACTTCTATACTGCGGTTTCTATAGCGCAGAGAGAAACCAACTTAAAAAGACTCTAGGCCAGAAAGTACTTAAACTCCCACTCTTACTCCACACTACGAGCGGTATAGAAGCTACTCTAGCTTTTATTACTAGCACGAAGATAGGAACAAGAAAGTGGCATCTAGGCCAAGAAGGCTAGAAAGAAGAAAAATAAGAAAAATAAGAAGAAAAGAAGAAAAACAAAGAACAACGAATTTGATTTTACTAGCACTATTTCCTATCCCCTAAGAGAGCTCGCTAGAAGGCAGCCTAGCTGCTCTATATCTCTCCCTGTTACCAAACTGCTCTTTAGCACCAGGCGTCTAGAAAGCTAGTACTAGCTTAACTAGACAAAGGCCGAAGCACCATAGTCACGCAATACAGCACAACGTACCAAATTGTAACTAGTTAGATAGAACGGCCTTTGGCCAAAGTCCTACATAGCCAACGGCTGATACAGGACTATAATGGAATAATAATAATAATAATAATAATACTAGAATGCCATAGTTTTCCTACTTCGCAAGTCTACATTTTAATACACTACACAGCAAAGCCCGCACCTTATCACTATCTTTCTAGCATTCGACATTATAGTAGTCTCTACGAGTGATATTGTCTCTAATTAAATCCTAGACTAATTATGTCTCCGAGTCGTACTCTATTCACCGACAATCATCTCGAAAAGATATGGCGGCTAGTGGTAAAGGAATTTGACAAGTAGGTAAATCTGAACTGGGCTAAGGAAAAGAACCATTAATTGAAGACTTTATTAGGAATATCGATCTGAAGGAGACTGAATTTATAACGAAAACAAGAGCAAAAGAGTTTGTCTGTGATGCATTAAGTTGCGTTTGAAAACTTAGGAAGATTATACATATCTCCTCTTGCAAGAATTTTCATTGGGTTAAGTGAGCAATGCTTTAACACTCTTAACTTTGTTATTATCGCCGTGCAAGGCTGCAGGAGGATTTTTGAAGACTTATCCTACTTTTAGAACGAGTATCTATACTCCTCTGACAACTCAATATCTAGCTTAAAGACTGAGACGACAGAGATGTTGCGCTGGATGAGCGAATAAGGCCAGGCGTCTATCGTATTTTTGTGCATTTCATGGCCGTTATGACCCTCACAGTTCAATTCAAATCCCTAAAGTTCAAGTTTAAGGCTTTCGCAAAGACACCACTACTTGGCGATAAGAGCGGAGTAACAGAGGCCTTGGCCATACTCAAGATGCAGGTATCAGATGTTGTCCGCATATAAGTTTCAATCATCAGGAAGAATCTTTCTAAAGCTGCACAAGATACCCGCACTATAAAGACCGACTTAGATCTCATTCCAAGACATGACGAAGACGCCAAACACAGGCTCAAGAAACTAGAAGAAAACTAGGAAGCAAAAGCGAATCTTTCTCGTATACGCTCCTGGCTGAACCTCGATCCTGTCGACTTAGTACGGCGCCGCTATGCTCGGAGCGCCGAAGAGCGCGTGGAGAATACTGGCCACTGGTTGTTTTCAGAAACCGAAGCTTTTTTTAGTTGGAGTGACATTGAGAAAAGCATTCCACCAATGATATTGATGATTGGTGAGCCAGGTTGCGGAAAGACATTCCTAGCCTCAGCCGTGGTCGAGCACCTCCAGGAGACAACGACAGACGTAGCAAATCCCTCAAAAGCGTTTGTGGCATTTCATCAACTACCAAGGTTGCCGTCTAGTAAAATCGATAAATCGACTTTGAACGGGGAACTTCGATCGATGATTTGGCAGCTTGCCCAAGCAAACAATGCCTATCGAAATTTCCTAGTCGAAGCTCATTAAAGCAAGGTGACAATCGATACCGTGGAACATGTCTGGTAGAATCTCGTTGGTAACTATGAATCCAATGATGGAACATCGTTTTTTATGGTGGTAGATAGAGTGCAGAGCCCGACTGATAGCTCATCGCTCTCATCGGTTGTCGCAGCCCTGAAAAGCCAACAAACAGAGCGCCGATCGAAGGCTGGTCTACGAATTCGGTTACTCGTGACCACCTTCCCTCATATCACTCAGACTTCCCCAGATGAGAAAGGGGTGACTGAAATCTAGCTTGCGCCTGGACCAAATAACAGAGACCTAGTGTTCAACATTGATGATGTCCAAGAGATTATCAGCGAGCGTCTTCTCCAGCTTCCCATCTTTCGGAACGATACATCGCTGTCAGAAATGTCCCAGAACCATTTGGTAAAAGCTAAAGTTTCGCAAAATGTGCAAAATCGTTTAGGGGGCCTCGATCTTTTGCTCCGCGAGTTTGAGCAGTATGTCAACCAATGGCAACTTGAAATTTTTTTGGAGAATTGACAGAAGATACCTCAGTCAAGATTCGAAGACAGGTTGAGAGATTGAATAAGGCCTTGTACCAAGATGAGATATTGATAGTCAATGCACACTTAATGTGCGTTGAGAGTTTCTCTTCGATTGGCGATGGGCTTAATCTTGATATGATCGAACGATACGTTGATCTACCGCTAGAAATACCACGCCTGTTCAGTCTCGAGATCCAGGTCGAGAAGCGGTATCATACCCTCTTCGTAGTAGACACTCATAAAATCATCACCTGGCGTTACGAGATGATGAGTCAACATCTAATCGAAAGTGCCGAAGACGACATGATCATAGATGAGATCCACAAAAAGCGAAGTAAACGCTACGACGGCGTAGGGTTTGAGGAACTTGATCTCCCCGAAAAGATTGTCTGTAAAATTTGTCAAACACACTAGGAACACACGGGCAGCAGTTGTACGACAGATACGGTTTTGCAGATTTCTTCGAATCGCGACGCGGTCGGCATAAAGTTACCATATGGCTTGATGTTAGCGAACCCCACATCCAGATCCTATGCATGTCTTTGGAAGCTCTCTGCGAGGATCTTCAGGGTTTTCATATCGATCGAATGCATGGGTATACTCACGAAAATCTCTTTCGGCTCATCGAACAGGCTGACGTTCGCGAAGCATTCCCTGAATAAGTGCAGTCAATAGGAACCTGGTTTGTGATGCTATTTCGAAGGGGCGGTATGATTGATGAATGGAGCAAAGATAAGTCCTTGAGGGCGATGATGGTCGTCTGCTTTCACAAGGTTCGAGACAGTATCCGTTCCTAGATACCCGAGGAACGGGTTTACAATGCTCTGGAACATCGCGATGAGAAGATTTGGCTTCAAGACATCAAAAAGAAAATTCTTTTACAGCCTGCAAACTTTTGAGACTACGCGATGCATCGGTTGGTTAAAGAATGGCTGGAGCGTGGCCCAGATAAGTGGGAAGTTGTTTCCTGTTTCATACCAGAAAGTAATAGCACCGTAAGTTGCACTCAGAACTTTTCAAAAAAGACTCTACTAAAAGCTGCATCAAGGAACGACAACATGGATGGTTCCATGGAACGTGCCTCGAGTCAGAGAAGAATCTGATAACTAAGCGCATAGTGAAGCTGAATACGTTCGCCATAAAAGAATCAGATAGGGAATGCTTGAAGAAAAAATGTGACGATGTCCTAAAATTGAACCTTGGCAACGAGTGGGCGTGGAAGTTCAGGAAAAGAGATCGTGTAGAACCCCAGGATCCGCTACATAATCTTCCTAAAAAGAATAAGACTAAAGCTGAACTTAGAAATCGTATGATGAACGCACAGGAAGGCTAACATGGCTATTGCGAAGATGAGCCCTCTTATCCCTTCTAAGTTTAGCTATCTCAATATATAGCATAGTATTTGTCTAAATTCTGATCAGAGTTGTAGTGTGCATAGTATTATATACAGAGCGCTAGAGATTTGAAGAGCAAGTGTATCATCATACTGTTTATTCTCCTACGAAGAGATAGAAATTACTATAAGGGGGCTAGCGGAGGGAAAAATAGGTGCGGCGGGGGTTGATGGAAGCGACTAGCAAGGCGACCAGGCACGGGTCTGCTCAGGCGCAAGAGCAGGGCAGTGTGAAGTTGTAGGAAAAGTGAGCTGTGTGTTGTTTGTTAACTGCTGACCCCAAACGTTTCCTAAGATTCATGCGCCACCCGCTAGCAGAGGATCATCCATCGTTAATACATATTATCTTCACGCGCCACGAGAAAATAAAGGCTCTTATGACGTTGGACTTGATTGCTAGTTCATTCAACCACAAGGCCATGACATCTGATATCTGCCTATTGTATCCTATACTCGCCTTACCTCCCCTTCTACCTTCAAAGAATTCGCTGTCCAGCCCGACCCGCCCTTGGCCGCCAGAAGTGCTTGGCCATGTCCCGCCTGCCCAGGCTCGGGTTGGGTGCATTTAGCGTCGTGTTGTACGTCGCGTTGGCTGGAGTCACATTCATCTGGATGGTCGCGTTTCCTTCCCTGTAGGTGCTCGTCGGGGTGCCCACTGTCATGTAGTCGTGACTGAGCTTCTTCTTGCCCGTTGCAACATCGACCCGCTTTAGTGCGCGCTCAAACATTTCGAGCGACACGAGTGGCTGGTAAAAGGGGACCTCGTGGCCCGATTCGTAGATGCGTACAAACGAGAAGAGGCCAGACTGCTTGACCTGCCCATGCACAATGCCGTCGCTGCTGCTAATGTTTGTAAAGCCGGCTTTCGAGTACCCCTTGGCCTTGATTTGGTCCGCCACGACTTGACCACCCAGCCAGTTGCAGTTGTAGTCGCTGCTCAAAACATTAGCTAATTCTATCCCAAATATTTCAATCATGGCACTGTCCAAACTTACGCGTCTCCATAGTAGAGCATAACTTGAACGCCTGCAGCAAGCAGCTTCTGGCACGCCTCAATCGTGCCCGACTCGCGACCGTCGTCGCCCGTGTTGCCAAAAGATGAACTAACTGTGCTAGAGCTTGTTGAGAAGTTCTGGAAGGCTCCAATTGCCTTCTGCACCTCAGGCAAGTTGAGGTAGCTCTCAAAATACGAGTACGGAAACGGATCCGGCGTCAACTCCCGCATGTCGTATTCGTCCCGTCCGCTGTAGATGTCGTACATGTTCTCCACTTTGGAAGCACAGAACTGATCCGCCGTCGCGCACACCGAGTTGCTACCATTCTCGTAGCACTGCTTGATTCGGTCAACGCAGTTGCCTGGGCCGTACAAATTGTTGAACCATTCGTCCTTCACCGTCTGATTATACGGATCAAAGTCGTACGTATTGCCAGGATACACGCTATAGTTGTAATAAGCCTGGTACTGAACAAGCGGGTCAAACCACCCATTGCCAATCAAAACATTCTCCAGCTCAATCTTGTGCGCACCAGGAATTTTTTTCGCGTTCTGGTCCAAGAAGTAAGCGTTGAACACGGGCGCATAGTGTCCGCCATAGCTCTCCGTCGCAAAGTTGACGCCGTGGCGCGAGTATTCGGGGAATGCTCCCATGAAGCCCTGCAGTGTCTTCCACATGTTTGGCGCCGCCCCTTGGGTAGTGTTGGCCGTCAAGCTAACGTCTGGTTTCGAATAAGTTCCGCATGTTCCATATGTTGCAGCATAGCTTGGACATGTCGCGTTTGGGAGTTCAATTATGTAGGAACCGTCGTTGTAGCCTGGGATTGGAATCGAGTATGAAAGACCGACTTGCGTAGGCTCATCGATAAAAAGCATATTACTAGCGTTCGACCACGAGTATGGGTTGTCATAGGGTTTCAGATCCGGTCCAACGCCACACGGTCCCAACTCCTGGAACAGCCCAATCATGGAACTCGATCCGGGCCCTCCATTGATCCAGATCTGCAATCAGAAAAGTTAAACCAGACCCTGGCGTGCGATTTTAATAGAATAAAAATACTTACTGTCAAAGGGGCTTCTTTCGGATCTTGATTACGCGACTCGAAGAACCACCAGAAGATGTGTTGGTTTTCCCCGACATCTGCGTACCCGGAATAGCTTTTCACATGCGGGTTCATCTCACAGATACCAGCCGGTACCTGCTTGTAGCGCACACTGACATTTGCATAGCCCTCCTTGGTTATGAGATCTGTAGGCGCAGACACAAATTGCCCAAGCGCACCCGCTGCCAATAAAGGCGCGGCCCACAGCTTACCCGCCCTCTTCATTATGAGGTTTCCTCGATGCAGATGGCTGTGGTCACTACATGTTAGCGTGTAAATGAAAGACCAAAATCACAAACTATCATACCCCGTGAATATTTCCGAAAGTCTTGCCGCAGTCGATGCACCTGAGTAAAAGGAAACAACTCGGTGGAGCGCAAAACAGCGTAGAGCGACAGTATATATGTATCAGGGTAATGATTCTAACCTAGTTTCGCTTTATGCACATGGTATCGCTCCTACCTTCTCATATTGGTTAAATGTCTGCTTATCTTTGTACTAGTAGCCAGGATTATTAGCTCTTTAGGCGGTCCAAACTATGGTTGACATGATTTATTGACCCAATCTGTGGGGTCGATTTTGGTTAGATCGACCAGCGGCCAGAAAAGGTGCAGCAACCGCTGCCGGGCGATTAGTCGTGCATGTGTAGCGCTTTAATCAAGAATCACAATCAAAGTAGTAAAGATCAATAAGTGCCCAAAACAGAAACTTGGAAGAAAACGAAAAGCCAGCATTCACGAACGACCCCGCGTGACTCGTACACAAGCATACGACTCTGAGAGCTTGTGCGAGCTTAATGCCGCCGCCAAGTACGCTTTTGCTGTATGCAGTCCGGGATTCTAGCCTAGTTAGGCAGGTACGGTATCTATCATCCTGGCCGTTTAGCCGGACATCCACAACCCTAGTCCAGCCTGGGTTTTGCCGATCCAATCCGTCTGCACCACTGCTTCTGTTATCTAGGTAATGACGTGCGTCATCGGCCGAGCAATATTACTATTCGGCCCTACGCAGCAAACTCGGAGGGGTAGCGCAGTGAGTTTTCGTTAGAATACTCAGGAATCTACAATATTAAGATGTTAGATCTCTCTCTCTAAGACTTCAACAACTTCTAGATCTTCAAGACCATTCTAGGATTAAAATTACTTTTCTTCTAACGTTCTGTTTACAAAAATAGAATTTTAGAGTTTTAGCGCTAAGGAAACTTTTTTAATCTCTTTTAAATAACTACCATAGCAATTTCATAGACAAAAATGATATTTCTAGTTATTTCAGATAACCTGGATTCCTTGCCATAATAACTAGTAGAACACTAGACTCTAGATATATATTCGATCTTGCTGAACCGAGATTGAACGTAGAGAATCGCTTAAGGCGAGTCTTCCAACTTCATTCTCGGGCTGGACATCTTGCACCATGATATGTTTGTCTCGTAGTAGCTTTGATCGATCTATCCCGTTTAGAGTACTACCGGGTGTCGCAACGTGTATGTAGTTCGAGTCCCTTGTCAACGTCGATACGCTGTCTAGGAAGTCCGGTATATGAATGATTGTTCTGAGTACAATGTTTGCCAACGCGCATATGACTCGGACAATGGCTGAGAGAAGATAGAGTAGAAACCAAACCTTATTCAACTGATAACGCAGACTGATTTTTTCGGCCCATGTACCATTAGCCTGCGCCCATGACTGGCTTTCGTTCTTGAGGGCCAATCCATCACTTCCGACAATGTAGCTCATCTGTAAGGAAGCGCGAAGATGAGTGTTCAACACCATTGCCAATCGATCCGCAAAGAGCCCAAGCGAGATATCCTTGTACCAGAACTCGACGTTTCCTATATTGAGAAATTCGTCGGTATTGAAAGCTGTAGTGGGGTCTTTCAGCCACATTTCCAAGATACTGGGTTCACCTGGATGACTGCTTGCAAAGGTCCAGGGGATCTGCTGAAGTATCGTGTAATTCAGACCAATATCAAGCGCCATAAGATTCCCGGAACCAGCAAAACTTGGGTCATGCCGCATTCTTTCGACAAAACAAGCAAGATCAGCATTGTCTGCGGCCCTGGAGCAACGGATCTGAGCCTGAACATATTCTGTACGAACTTCACATATCGTCTGATTCTTGTATGTCCCTATCATGAGGCGTAATCGAGATGGAGGTTCGGCTTCGTTGTAGATGGTACCTATGGCATCTTCGCGTTCGGGATCGTTGATCATCTTGAGCTGCAGGTTTGGGATGCCTACACAACCAGTCACACTCGTCCAGTTGAGCACCGACCCACCGTAGACACTCATTACATCTTACGAAGCTGCCCAAGGTGTATTGCACTACGAAATATTAGTAGCTCTCGGAATATCCACAGAACAGAGCTTACAGTCAGAGTGGTAACTCGTCTGGATAATCGAAGATGCGTTGCCACTTGTGAAAGAGGGAATTCCTCTTATAGGAATGCCGATAAGTGACGAATAGTCAGGTATCACGTTACTTTGTATGGCGATCCACTCCTCTTGTTTCGCCTTGTATCCCGGGAGCGGATGGATAAATGGGATCCGAACATTGCGCCAGAGGTCTCTCTGAGTCATTTTCACAGCCTCTGCAAGGCCTCCAACTTGCTCCACACCAGCAGCGAAGCTATTGCTTGACGCGTTCGCATGATGCAGTCGTAAATCTTGGGATGTGAACGCGGCCTATGCTGGTACTTGGTACTGATTCATCAAAGATGCACCACCAGAAACGCCAGAATTGAAAGGTCCATCTCTAAAGGCTTGGAGATTGCTGTACGGGTAACTGGATATTGTATAGTCGACTGCTCTGAAATTTGCGCTTAGCGTTGCAGCTCGCAAGACTGCCTGTCCACCAATGGGACTGAGAGACCAGACAAGCACGAGAATCACAGGTCACAAGCTAACGATCCGGAGGGAGAAACACCCGCGTAGTGTGCTGACAAGAGTTTGGCTGGTATACAATATTTCAAGAACCTGTTCAATGCATCAATCGACATGTTAGACTTGCACAAGAATAGGTTGATTTACCCCCAGCGTAGTACCTCTTTGCGCATTGTATAGCGCGATTGCCTTAACCAACGGTCCTATCACAGCTGCGAATAGAATCGGCCATATGGTTGCACTAACAGCCAGTGCCTGAAGTATAGCCTTGACTGTATTTGACTCAGGGCGTTCATCAAGTTGCAAAACTCCAATGGCGAGGCCTGTGTAATTCGATTAGGCTCGATATTCTCATTTATCGCCACGAGCACGGTTTCTCGCCGTAAGGAGACTGACCAACAGAGCATACAGGGAGCAACAATATGAGGACATGTGCTGATAAGCTAATTAGCCACGCGATCATTGATTGTTGAAGACTTCTTGGCTCTTGGGGCCATTCACCTATCGTTTTTTGGTTTTGGACAGGCGTCGTAAGATACGTTGCTGGGTCTAATTGTTATGCTTAGTTCATACGTAAACCAGCCATGCCGAAGGTTGCGCAAACCTTGGGACTTCGCCTTCATAGGATCATATTTAGATGAGTGTATAGCCGCCATAGCTGGAGGTACTATACGGTCTAAAATTGAGGTGTCAGACTGAAGAAGTAAAGTGTACTGGAATTGTCTAAGCGTTTGCTCCTTACGAATACCTGGTTCTTATGTCTTTTTAACTTCCCGTACATATAAACAGAGAAAAGAAAATCTTGAGATACATTTACATCAACAATCGCTTTCTTGTCTTAACGTGGGGGTACCCGACTTGTTGACAATCTGCTGTTGGTGGAGCTGAATAGCAAGGTGGCTGCGCAGGTATTACAAGTCGCTTGTGGCTGTAGGCTGGCCATAGTACTGGCTCAACTCTTGTATCCGAAAACTTAGTTACATAAGACATCCCATATACATATCTTTGCTACGATATCCTGGATAAGCCATGGAGAGGTAGCTCCATGGGGACTTGCTATGTATGTATCAGGGAAAAAGTGCTATATTCGTTTATATAGAACCTGTAGTCGGTGATTAGATTTAAAGCAACTTCTTATAGATCGTGTCTTTATGTTAACCTATCTGAAACATCCATACCTGTGCATGGTGGTATGTTTTATAGCTTCTCAGACGTGATGGATATAGTATGCTCGAAGCCCTTAACAATAGAGTATTTCCATTGATCTATCTGTTGCTATGGTTGCCTACTAGTACGGCTACTTCAACGACTTTCGTTACTCACAACTATCCTATCAAGGTAGTCTAAGGGCAGTAATATCCAAAGCTATGATACTGCTCAAACCCATTGCCATTAAAGTAGCAATTAGCATTGTCGGTAGGGATAGCGAGACGGCTGCCGTCGTTTGGCGACTGGTTGTAGCCGGTGTAGAGCGTGATGTGGCATCCTGGGGAAGTTTGCAATATTTGAATAGCTCCGCGGGGGCCTTGGATGGCATTAGAACGTGTGGTCATCTCATAAATGCCAAGATCTTACCTGGAAAGTTGCCCTTTACTGTTGCAGGGTTGAGGTCATAATTTTCCTCGAAACCTTGGCAATTGATGTGGTCGAATGCGTTGAAGCGAACTCGGCCGTTCGCAGCTGCAAGGGGCAGGAGAGAGAGAAGAGCGTAGAAGAACTGCATTATGCTTTTGTTTGGTGCTGATTTGAGGCGTGACCGCTTTGGATTTGGTGATTGCGAAAAGGGTAGAAGAGGATCGAAGGAATGTGTTCAGCTCAATGCTGAGGATTTGAATGGAAGAGGAGTGAGGTTTTATGTGTACCCGAGTGCTGTGCTCAAGTGGATAATACCACCTTCAATGTTTTATTCATGACCCTGTAGCATGGATTAGCAATGAGACATCATTTAGCAACGACCATATTTGAACAAGCGGGACGTCGGAAGTATCGGAGTTGTTAAAGAACCGACGCTAGGTCTTACAGTGTAGTCCCAGAAGACTATCAGGTTACCCGTGCGATGCACGTGAGCTTCTATTGTTACTAGGGTTTGCCGCATACCTACTCGTATAACAGGCGAAGTGCAAGTCTTATAATGTGCTTCAGTTGAGGTATTATCAAGCATTAGTAGCTTGCTACTGTATCGAAGTCTGGCCTAAGGACCTTGACTTTTGTGCAACCCGACGAGTGTATTGAACGATGTATGGACTAATCTTTCAGAGTCGCCAAAGCTGTTTATTCCGCATTGTACAATGTACAGATGATGATTATTCAAGAAGACAAGCTCTCTCCGAAGTCGGCTCCACCTAACCGTCGGTCTGCATGACTGACTTTGACAGTATTGACTATTTATTGCTAGGTGCTCTCCTTGAGCAAACGTGATCCTGCAGGTAACGATGACAACAGGCGAAAATCTCTGCTTTTGGTCAGCGGTTGGGTTTGCGCTAGTAGGATTACTTACTCGATGCAGTAATTGGTCTTACGATATCAGTATTGTACACTAATCTCATGCAGGCCTGATAGGTCAAGCATGCCATCGGCACTCCTTCCTCCTGTTTCAATGTTCTACAGGGCGCACCCAATAATAGGAAACATCTCATGTCGGAACATACTCCGTGAGTAAGCTATGCGATGCTTGGTTGCAAAGTGGACATTAAGTCTTTGCTAACTAAGCTGGTCGCACATTTGGGGCCTCGTTTCTGGGCGTTTCTCACGGGCGAATTAAGTACTACTCACTATAGTTTTGCACTAGTTTCATAACGAGCCTCAAAGCGCGCGATTAATAAGCTGCGTGCATCCGCAACCAGCGCACTCCACCAAGGTCGATGCCACTTTCAGTGTAACAAATCCTTGGTATTCTGAAGCCAAGATTATCAAACAAATATAATCAGCCTTCTGCAACTATACGAAGCCTTGATAGGTTCTTGCAAACGACACTTTATATATGTTAGTAGCGTTCACTACCGTTACGAACTGATCAATTTCCAGTATCATATTTTACCACTCATCTCATCTTTCATGTAAGCTTCTAAGTCGACCAGACTTCAAGATCTGTACCAGTAAACGCATGTAAAGTTCACTAGTTCTCGTTATTATTTCTGTTGTATTCCCGCTTTAACCCCCTTTTATATTGCCAAAGAAAGATTGCAAAAGTATCGTGAAGGCATATAGATTGTTGTTCTAGAAGCAAGCGAGGCGGTTGATCCATAGTACGTCGGATGCTGAACCAGAGTATAGCTCAGGTCCAGTCCTTGCCGGTTAAAGGCGGCGTATTGGTCACACTACAACGGATACGGTGGCATGTTGAAAGTTGCTGCAATACCTATTGCATGATAAGCGTCCTCCTTTTGAATAGTGGGTTTCTGACATACTTTATTGTTTAGCCCCCTATTAATCGTGTTGCACGCGAGTTCTACGACGCAACCCGGATGATTTCTCCTCTAACAGGGTTTTCTTGCAGCACAAAACTCGTTATTTCGAGTGTCTCTTGGGGCTTTACAGCAACCTCATGAGATGACATCTCATATTCCGTGACAAGAGCAAGATACCCATTACTTGGCTATATCACCAAGCCCTCTCGACCGGCTTGTTCCCTATGAACTCTCCTTGCAGATGATCTTCTTCGCCAGGTTGGTAATTTGTCACATGTTCCTGTCCTTGCCCTTGCCTTTGTACGCCGCTACTAGTATTCCGTTGGTTCTTTTGCGCAACGCTGAGCTCACCCGGAGGCGATATCTCTCTTCCATCAAGCTCCCAGGAATTAGCAGATGTCGGCATTTCGGTGCTTTGCGGTATCTTAGAATCAAGGTAGTAGCGAGAGTGCAGTGGTATATTGTCGACAGAAGAGGGATACCTAGGCAAGGTTCCCCCAGCAAATGTTGATGGAGAAGATATCCAAAGTGCTTGCTCTGGCGGGATGACAGGAGAGACCGGGGAGATTGGGGAGTGCAATACGGGCTCTGGAGATGCCGATGCAGTGGGTGTGCCTGTCGGTAGTGTCGTATGAGTAGGTATTATCGAAGAAGTGTTGAGTTGGGGTACACAACCATTGGAAGAAAATGATGATATGATGGGACTAGTTTCTTTGTCTGTGAGTGGCGATGAGGGTTGGTACTTGTTTTTCCTGCGATGCCGGAGGAGGAGTAGGATGAAGATTCCAATCAGGGCAAGAGCCGCAATAGCTCTTACCACCACGCCAGCGATGAGACCTGCCGAAGGCCCTGAGTCTGGGTTCGATGGGGATGGTAGTAGAGAAATGACAGAAGACGAAGAAGCCGGTCCTTCTGAGGAGGACGCAGAGACTGCTCTCCAAGTCGATGAAGAAGTAGAAGTTCCTATCTTTGTGATAGTCATGGTTCCGTTTTCATCTCCGGCTGCACTTATTGCCGTGAACATGGCTGCAATACTCGTCAGATCCACAGGTGTCGGCAAGGCATTCACTACTCCGCCAGCCACACTTTCAATCACGGTGGTAGGAACTGTAACGCCCTTGCTTGATAGAATTGACGACACATCGCCCACAATACTCGACAAAAAATTGCCTATTTGCCGTTTTCGCTGTGCATGCTCCTTTCGGACCTCATCCACGGCTACGCTTCCTGCTTCACGACAAGTGTTGTGGGCATCTCCTTGCGTGATGGCGCGATCCGCATGGGCCCATGGCCCCGAGACGTAGTTTTCGTAGCACGAGATGCGCCAGAGGTATTGGCTGCACAGACACGCGTAGTCTGGTGTAGGTGTGGTATGGCAAGGGAAGTTGCTCTTGACTGCTGACAGGCAGGAAATTATTGCACTAGAACGTATCGTGATCAAAGTCAGTATCATTGCTTCATCTTCTCATGTCTTTCTGTTTCGGCTCCCACGACGTGCAATTGAACCAGAACCAAGGGAAGCAACAGTCAAAGGATGTAGTTTACATTTGTTCATGTTTTGTTTGCTGCGGCGGCGGCGGCGACTGGAAGAAATCCGGCCATGGCAGCGTGGGTAGTAGAGTCAACACAACACTAAGCATCGCTCTTGTCTTCAGTTGAGAAAGATGGACGTCGCTATCCAAGGAGGAGCATCAGGACCCGTCTAGATGATTGAACAGCATAGGTCAAGCAAGACTGCTCAGCTCTTGTTTGGGGTCAGAAGAAAAAGAGCGAGGCAGCCGCGGAGCCTCGATGCTGTTTGCGATAGGAAACCTGCTAACCCGCTAGCCCGGGTGGATGATGTAGTAGGTGTGGAGGAGATGCATGTGTGGCTTGTGGTGTGGCTGTGCGCAAGAGGGGCCATAACGTATCTGACTGGCAGGAGGGCAGAGCCGCGTGCAAAGTGACACGCAATCGACGACAGTAGTTTGGTGCGCTAACGGGCCGTCCTCACCACGTCCGACTCCAATGTACAGGCATACATACTGACCATCCTGGCGCTACCCATGAATTTGGCTGACGCAAGGGATCCGTCAAGCAGGTACGATGGACTCAAGTCATTGAGTTGGTGAAGCGGTTGTATCACCATACGGGTATGTACTTTAAGTACATATGCTCAACAGTGCATATGAACGACAAGGGAAATTCTGTTAATAACTACATGGGGGGGTATGTTAGAAAGCAATCAATCTCGTCCTTGTCAACAATGAGGTTTCCGCTTACGGAAATTTGGGGTATTATCGCACAGTTTTGGGACATTGTGGACTGTCTGCCCTCCATGATAAATCTCAGCGAGTTGATCATGCGAAGCCTACTTCCCATTCGCACTATCACCATGCCCTTCAAGTCGGTTCACGAGCCTCTTCACGCCGCTCCACTCCTCGCTCCTCGTCTGCACACCACCCAAGTCGTCGCCAACTTCGAATACGGTGACGACGCCATCCATGCCACCAACAACCACCTTTCTGCCCTCATTCCTCTCCCACGCTAGCTTATTCAGACTTCTGTTCATATATCCCAAGCCTGTCGGCATGTTCGTGAATGCACCCCTCTTGCCATCACTAGGCTTGACAGACTGCACAGGCACTTCGACGTCGACGTTAATGTCCCATACTTCTAGGCTGCCTGCTCCATCCACAAGAGCAAACACAGAGGGCTTGACAGGCGACCATCGCGCATCGTACACAAGATCCTCACGTGCAATGTCCAGCACGGGCGTGACCTGTTGCGCGGCGCCGGGTAAAGTAACATTGGTCGCACCCGTGGCGGCTGGGGGCCGCACTTTCCATAGCTTGACGCTCCAGTCGACACTGGATGATAAGACAAGATCGCCAAGATCAATCTGGCCCTTTGCCGGATGAAAGTCCAAGCTCATTACAGGCGCAGCGTGACCAGCGTACTTGACACGTCCATCCACACCGGCCTTTGCACCTGCGCGATCGTAGCGATGGCAAGGATAAATGGAGCCTTCTTCTGTGCCAGCTAGAAAATATGTTGGATCTGATTGAGGGAAAGCGATGCTGGTCACCGCCATGTCGTCCGTCTTTGCTGGGGGCGGTGACGTAAGTTCGAGGAATTCTTGTGGTTGCGAAAGCATGTCGACTGTCCAGCCACAAACAACGCCATCCGTCGAACATGAGATGATGTTGTTAGCATTCTGTGTACCAACAATGTCTAGTGAGTAAACGGGATGTGTATGGCCAGATCCTGTAAGGGGTGTCTTTTGGACAGGTGCAGACTTGGCCCGAGTGTCCCACAACAGCACTTGGCCAGAGTAAGCACCGCCAACAATTAGGTTCGGATGGAATGGAGAGAACTTGGCGGTAAGGATATCGGACTGGGCGTGGAAGATGTATTCGGGTCGATCGTGCATGTGCAGGTTCCAGACTTGGACAAGACCATCCGGGTCGTGTGGAGCAGATGGGTTCTTTGTATACGAGGCGAGGACGAGTTCAGGAAACTTTCAAGTTTATTGTTAGTAGTGATTTTGTGGAACAAGCCAGTATTCCTTACCTTTGTGGAGAAGCCCAGATCAGAAATCATTCGCTTCTTGCTCCACCGCTCGTCCCAGAACTGCGCAACTTCCTTTATCCGCCGGCCCTTCTTTGCTCCACTCGAGCCGTAGCCCTCATCCGAGTCGTCGGCGTCCACACCTGCATGCGCATAGTCGGCGAGAATATCATAGCCTAGTTGTTGGTCGAGAGCCCGCTCCAGCACCTTTGTACTTCGCTCTACAAAGCCAATAAATTCCTCCGAGTTCTCCACGGCTGTGAGTTCCTCATTTGTAAGCGTCTTGAAGGGAAAGTTCTCGTCTGATCCTGGCTGTGGCGCGCCTTCCTGGAGTGGTTGTTGGACTGCCTTGATCTCTTCCTCAATCTCCTTGCGCAGCTGGGCTCGAATCTCCTCCTCACGCTCTTTTTGTCTCCTGCTCAGCCTCTTGCTCTTGGGTGATCGTGTAGGGCTCTCGTCGCGCTCGCTCTCGCTGCCACCCGCGCGGCGTTCCTTTGAGGGGCTCCATTCTATGCTCGCCTGCACTCCCTTGCTGTAGGTGATGATCTCTTTTTCTTTCTTGACCTCGTTTGTGACTTGGCCGTCGATCTCGTATACGGTAGCCAGTGGGCCGATCGAAAGCGTCTGCATCTCCCGATCGATCATGCCAGCAGATGGCGGGAAGCCGGCGGAGCCTTCATCGCTGCTGAGCTGGCCTGCGCTGACGACTGATGTCGGTCGGGTCGCCCGCCCTGGGCCAGCGGGCGAGCCAGGTCCAGTTGATCCAGGCCTACTCTCACCGAGAATGCTGTTAATGAGGTTGTTGACGTCGGTTCTCCGATCGAGATCTTCGCTTCGCCTTGGTGTTGGTGAGAGGACTTCCCCCAGCGGACTGCCTGTTGTCGACTGCCGGCTCGCCGACTCTGCCTTCCTCAGTTCGCGCTGGCGCTTCAGCTCGGCGAGCTTTGCCTTTTTCGCTAGGATCTCATCCCGCCGTTGTTGCATTGTCGACTCCATGGCGGAGGTGTGGAGGGGACCGGTGTGTATGCGTTGTATGTGTTTGTGTATCTGGATGTTCGTTGCCGCGTCACTGGTTATGTAACCCCATGCGTATGGATAACCGTTTGGTCTATGCTATCTTTCTCTGCGTTCTTGCGCCCAGTGACTGCAGCAGCAAAAAAATAAAACAGCGTGGCGTTTGGTTGTTATGTGGCTACGTCGTCGCGCCAAGCGGAGTGTTCAGTGGTGAGTGTTCAGGGACGGGGGGGAGGACGCACTAGCTCGCAGCGAGGGCGGCAGTCCCGACCAAATCTTGCGCCAGGTCCAACCTCAACTTTGACAGCTCTGCAACGCCCAACAACCCGCATCCGCCCCGACGCCCCTCGTCCTGCCGCCCCGGATCCCATCCCTCTGGCGTCTACACCACCGTCTCGTCCGGAATATCTGCCATTGGACATAGACGACCAAGAACAACGGTTATCGCAAGCCCTCTCACACGCCCCCAAAAACCGTCACCATGTCCACATCCGTCGGTGTCAACGTACGCTCAACCCCCTCCATCCCGCCAAAGGATCCTCCCAAAATATCCAGAACAATGTGCTTTCCTGGGGTCCCGCAACACCACCAGATATTTTGACAATGACGGCTAATGGATTGCAATCACAGGTCCTCCGGTGGTCCGCACTCGGCCTGGGTGTCTTTTATGGTGCCTACCACCAGCTTTCGCTGTCTGCCGCCGACCGGGCAAAGGCCGCACAAAAGGAGTGGGACCACAAGCAGGCGTTGATCAGACAAGCAAAGGAGCAATGGGCACGAGACCACCCTACAGAACAACCAAAATCATCGGGAGGTGCGTCATTTTGCTGCCGATTTCTCAGCCAAAACTGCCATGGCACTACCACAAACTACCTTTTACTGACTCATGAAACCAGCCAAGGCCGACCCAAAAGACCCCAATGCCGATCTACACGCCCTCCTCGGCATAACCGACAAATAAGCCTAGTCAAAGAAGGCTTCATGTTTCCTACCCTAGCATGGACATAATGCGGCTGTCCCCTTTTGCCAAGCCCAGAGGACGATTGGGAGAGGAGGGGGAGAGAGACAGAAAGGACAACTAGTCAATAGTCGTACGACATCTACGAGATACCAATCTCCCGGTACTTTTGTGCCTTTTTTGTACAACATAGACGTCGGGTTGATAACGTTTTCAAATACACATGCTTCAAGTTTGAATGATGGCGCCCGTTGGCTTGCTTTGTTTCATCTTATTCTCCCCTTTCTCTTTTCGTGTCAGTGTTGCACTCGGCCAACCCAATCTACGGCTCCACTCAATTGATAGTGAACGGAGACAAACAGCAATACAACAACAGAAGAGTATGCATACCACAGATCGCCTACAATATCACGTGCTCATTGGCCCAAGTAATGTCTTTACTGTCAGAAAACGGTGTATTCTATACATATCTCGTCTCGTCTCATCTCATCACCTGGCCCCCCTCTCGAGACCACCCATGGGCGTAATTCGTAACAAAAAGCCAAAACCAGAGCCCATGAGAGAAAGTGCCATGCAACTCTCGAGACGTGTCCAATCCAAAAAAAAATAACAAAACAAAACAAAAGCAGTGGAGTGGTCTCCAAACAGACGAGTGAGTATCAGATGTCAAAAGCACGAAAAGAGACGGGACAAGTGGGCCGAAGCAACATGAACGCCGCGCGGCCCTTCCTTTCCCCATTCGCCTCACAAGCGCTTGACACTGCCTTTACCCCGATCCCTTGCAGCCAAGCCGTAAAGGCACATACAGTTGCACATCTTCAACAGCCTACAGTGAAGCTATGTCGTTTTATTTCATCATCCAACCCTTGCTTCTCTTACAATACCTCGCCGACAATCTTGGCAGCCTCCTTGTACGTTTTGAGCAGCTTCTCGCACTTCTCGCGCTCAGCCTTGATCGTGTCATCCTCGTACAATAGCTCCTGGAAGAGATCTTCCTTGTACAGCGTAGAAACTAGACGGTTCTGTACAACATCCTTGGAGTGGTTGACCAACAGATGCATGATCGCCTTGGGCACTTGGTCAGCAACAGTCTCTCGCACAATGTTGAAGTACGATGAGATGAGCCTGCGGATAAGCTCAGTCTCAAGCGCTTCACGTTCTGTAAGGGCTGGTGCTTGCTCAGGGTTGGAGGGCTGTGTAAAGTTAGTACCCAGCGTCAATAAGGTCTGATGTGGAGACTTACAAAGCCGCCTTCAAAGTTTTCCCCGCCCATGTTTGGGCTATGGGGAGGGGCGCTGAAAGCAGCACTGGACGGTGCATCATAGTCATCATTATCTGGTGGCATCATCGCCAGCACATGGGCAGGTTGCTTGCTGTCACCCCTCCGAATGCTCTGTGCAAAACTAGGCTCGATGTTTTGGCTGACGTGCCGGCTTCCTGGCCGGTTGTCAAGCATCGGCTGAGTGGCTTGTGGCAAGCCCTGTGGATTAGGATATGCGGTATTGCTGTCTTTGCTGAAGAAGTAATTTAGGAAGCTGTCACGGGCAGTACCAGGAGGTGACCGGTTGCGGCTATTGAGTGCTGCTGTTGTGCTCTGAGATCCGTTCACCATCCGTCCCACAGCCGGTGACATGCTACGGCTGGTTTGGGACTGGTGTTTTCGAAGAGGAAGAGATTTCAGGGATGCGTTGTCACCAGCTTCGCCGTCTTCTGCGCCCTCTCCGTTAGCGCCGTTCTGAAGCTCTTTTAATCTTCTCTGCTCTCGCTTCTTCTTCTCAGCTTCCATTGCAATCTTCTTCTCCCTTTGCTCTTTGTCGCTAATGACAGATGACATGGCAGCAGCAGCACCAAGGAAGTTGGGGTGATTTGTGTTGATGTAGGCTCTTTGAATATCGATGAGGGAGGCAACATAACCCGAGCAAGGGCCAAGCTGTTCTCGGAGAAGATCTGACACGACTTCAATGAGCTTTCCTTGTAACCTGGGGTATCTTGTCAACTCAGTGGAGCCGCATGTGTGACAGATCTTGATCAGCTCCTCGTAGACGAGCTCGACACAACGCTGACTTGGAATTTCCAAAAGCTTGATCTGAGGTTTTACCAGGAGGTCAAATGCCAACTCGGGAACGAACAGACTGGGTCGGGGACCAGTCGAGTTGCGGATAGCCGTCCTAATGTCCAATACGGACAGGTTCTGGGTAGGATCGACCTGCTCGAGCGAGTTGCCGAAGACCGAGTTGAAGATGTAGTATATCCGGGCACCGCCGCATAGCTCCTTTGTCGAGATCTCAGTAGAGGTACCATCGATGGATGCAATGAAGGAAGAGGCGAAGCGAGTCATGAGCTGTAGGATGAGCGAGCCACGGTGCTCTTTTCCAGTGAAGGTGACATCACCATAGCTCGCAAGCTCCTGTTGTGTTTGGCCCATGAGAGTGTTCAGGCGTGCCTTGATGTCTGGTAAACGGTCCCGGATGTGAGCCATGAGTGTTTGGTTCAGGCTCTTGGCAAGCAGTTGGGTACCGCAGCGGTTAGCCATATTCCTGTACGCAGGGTGGTGTCGGAAGAAGTCCCGCTCGGCTTGTAGGGCATCAGCCAGGGACTTGTTGCCCTGAATGTCCTGTTGTGATCGGTTGACGATACCAATGAAGCCAAGCTTGAGTGGATAGACACGGCCTGAGAGAATGTCCATGGCATTGGTGCCGTGGTCCATAAGGTCGAGCTTTGTGAGGACACCAATGGTCCTCTTACCCATGGGGTCGACATGACGTGCAAGCTTCAGAGCCTCCGAGTTTACGAGATCGACGTTGGCGGGGGAGACGGCGAGAATGACACTGTTTGGCTTGGCAATATACTCGGTGATCAAGTTCCGTGTCTGCTTCTCGATATCGGAGGGTTGGTCACCAATGGGCACCTGTGTTTGTTAGCCTAGAATTGCCACGCAGAAAAAGTCAGAAGCGCCCACCTTGGTCAAACCAGGCAAATCGACCAGCGTCAAACTCAAGACGTGGGGTGAGTAGATTTTCAGGTTAATGGGCTGCCTGTTGATGCCCTTGTTGTTTCCTGCTATCCTAGACGTCTCGTTCTCGATCTCGCGCTTAACTTCTCCAAAGTCGTAGAAGCGCTGGCCAGGAATGTGAAGAAATTCAGCCCACTCCTGCTGACTAGCAACGCTTGCGGGCGTGTGGGGCACATGGACTTCATCGTCGTCGTCTTCATCGCGTTCGCTGGGGAGGTTGATGAGTTGGAGAATGAGCGGTCGGCGGGTAACGATGCCACTGCCACGCGGCAGGAAATCCTTGCCGACAATGTTCTCGAGCACTGACGATTTGCCAGACGACTGCGATCCTACAACGACCTGAGCCAGTTAGCAACGCCTCGACAGCATGCAGCGGAGCGGTTGAAAATCTGCTCCGCCCTCACCGCATTCCCTTTTCCGGTTGGGGCGCACATACAATCTGGGGCAAATCGAGGGAATCATTTCCAATCGTGTTGAAGACCAGGTCCTGTAGCCTGTTGACAATGTTGAGGAGTTCCTCGCCCAGCGCCGCCATAGCGCTGTTGTGTATCTGTCGTTTCTTTGCTCCTCACGGGACGGACTTGTTGCCGGGCAGCCAGACCAGACCAGATGGCGGAATCGAATGCTGCAGGCAGAAAAGTCGCGGCAGGGCGGGGAACGGGGGGTATGTGCAGAGTACAAATGCGGGATCAGGCGGGGAGATATAGGTGATGGCGACTTTGGGGGGAGCAGAGGCTCTGGACGGGAGGGCCTTTGCTGCAGCTCCGTCGTCACTTCGCTTGAAAGTTCATGTTCCAAGGCGGCGGCCACGTGACGGCCAGCATGGCACTCTGCTCCCCACATCACGCACTTGCACTCACCACTCTCCTTAATCTGGCCTCGCACTACCCATGTTTTTGCGCATAAAGGAGCGCTGGACGCCAGCACACGCGACAAGCAACCCCCCGGGTTGTTGTTCACGGAGAGCTCGAGGCCGTTGCTGGCGTTGGCCATGAGCCATGGCCTGGCCTGTCAAACGCCACACCAACTGCGGTGCATGACGCCCGGCTCCCAAGCCCGGATACGTAACTACAACGGTACATACATATGTACATGGAACGCACGGCAGCCCGCAGCACACGACAGCCAGTGTGCGCAATGCCATGAGAGAGAAAAAAAAAGACTCCCTCCATCGCCAAACAAGCAGTCGTACCGCCAGCGTCATCAGCATTCAAGTGTTGGGAAACTGGCAGTGGGCCAAGCCATCAGAACAACTCATCGCACGGCTCCGCAGCCCCTTGTTGAGCACCCACAATTTGACACACCTCGAGCATGTCTGGACTGGCAGCAACACGACTCTCCCCGTCGGGTTTCGATGGGGTTGCCTGTTGTCGTCGTGTGAAAAGAGGGCATGACACGTATGTACGGCTTTGGCTGGTGACTTATTATTACACACTACTACACGACACTACTAGCCTACTCTCGCCGGCGGTCGGGTATTGTCGGACCCCGCGCCTGGCGTAGTACAACTAGTAGCACCGCGACGGCACGGCTATCTATCGCTGCTCACCACCCTTATCGCTCCCCTCGGCACGGCCACACCAGATTATCAAACCAGATCTTCAGATGCCATCTCCACATCCTGGGGAATGCTTGCTGATCGCCATGCATCGCCATTTTCTCCTCCGCTTCATTGGCCACGCTACCAAGGCCAGGTACCATCACGTGTACCTGACGACGGTATCATGCCTTTGCACAAGCTGATAAGTGTACTTAGATTACCTCGACCGAATCTTGATGCTGTGACCAGGCTCTGCCTGCCGAAGGAAGCCTATCAAGAGATAAGCCCTGTTATCATGCTCACCGCAAACAAAGGAAGAACCGCCGTTTGCGCCTGGCCTACAAAAGTCGCCTGTCTACGCTGACCTCTGCACCACCCACTTCTCCATCCCCATCCGCATTTCAATCTCAATCTCATTGAGACTCTGGCCATTTTTCAAGTCGAGTCCATTTCACTCGTCTCCTCATCCACGCTTCCATGGCCCCCGAGTCTCTGACCGTAACCACTACTCAAGAGAATCACGACATTACCATAGGAACTATAAAATGTACTGCATCTATTCCATTTGGAGGTGAAGGGCAATGGCTCTATTTACCAGCCACCAAAAAGTTCGACTTGTCTCGAGGAGCGGAGCGGAAAATGGTTCTCGAGTGCGATGAAGAACGCAGCAATCACACCGGCTTTATGATTGACCCTGCCAAGTCAGTCTTAATCGTCGTTGACATGCAAAACTACTTTGTCCATCCACTGTATCGCGACCATGCGGCAGGAATTACTGCAACTGGCCCTACGTTGAAGGTCATTGAGAGATGCCGCAAGGAAGGCATCCAAGTTGCCTGGCTGAACTGGGGCATCACCGACGACGACCTGAACGAGATGGCGCCTGCTATCCAGCGCGGCTTCAGCAAGACGCTGGGATGGCATGTGGGGCTAGGCGCTCAGCTGCCTGATGGCCAAGGAAGATGCCTATTCAAGCGGACGTGGAACGCAGCCCTATACGGACCGTTTCAAGCAGTCGCCCAGCCCGGCGACCTCTTTTTCGACAAGACAAGAATGAGTGGTCTCTGGTCTGAGAGGGAACCCATCCATGCGTATCTGCGGGCATCTGGCAAGCAGACGCTGCTCTTTGCTGGCGTCAACACGGATCAATGCGTCTTTGGCACCGTGTCCGATGCATACTCGTACGGATGGGACTGTGTTTTGCTCAGCGACTGCACAGGCACAATGACAGGACGCGGAGCTCAAGAGCTAGCCGAATACCAGATTTCGCAAAACATGGGCTTCGTCATTAATAGCAACACTTTCTGCAATGCTCCGATCAATGACCACGCCGAGGGCTGCTGATTTGGTCTCGCGGTCATGCTCCTTCACATCGGCCCTCTCCATGTTTCTTTTTAGCGGTACCTGTTATTTAGAAATACCCATAGCGCAAGTAGTACAAGACGAATACATTCACATTAATTACGTCTGCTTTGTGGCTTATCTCTGCGCAGTAGTTACCCAATCAGCGCCTCCCGCCCGATTCGATGGTGGATCTACAATGCTGAGGCACAGATGACGCACGTGTGGGGAAACTCCCGGGAAGGAACGACAATGTCATTAAATGCTTGACGCCAGCTGCAAATTCCACCTACTGTCCCATACCAAGATCGCAGGAAGCAGCCCTGTCCCATTCACACACAAAATGCCTTCCAGATTCTCAACTGCCTTAACCTGCTTGCTGCAACTTTGCGCAACAGCAATTGCCCTTCCAGTAGAACAAAAGCCGCTTCTACTCAACGGTCCCAAGAATGTTAGGAATGTCAGGGCGCAGTGAGTTTCTCGCAACCTGGATTTCTGGTCGGCTTTTTCTGACTAGTAGCTGCAGACTTCATAATGCCGAAATCATCCCCACAGGCATGTCTATTCAACTCATGTAGGAGGCCAAGGTTCAGCACTAACCGCCCTCTAGTCATCGACGACTTTCTCCCCAGTCTCACACTTTCCATCGCCTGGCTAGATGCCAAGGCTAAGCTAGGCAATACTGTCGATCCAGAAGACCTTCAGAAACAACCCACCGTTATTTTGCATGACGACACTAGCCCAGACGGCAAGCACGCTAGTTCTGGTATGAGCTACATTATCACCTTGACAGACCCAGATGCTCCGTCCCGCGACAACCCAGAGTGGAGTGAATTTTGTCACTGGATTGCTTCCAATGTCTCCATTGTCCAAGATACATTTTCCGTCCGGCCTTCACCAGAGTTTGGCCTCACTGAGGAGATTGAATCGACAGAAGAGCTAGATGATGTCATGGAATACAAACCTCCTGGCCCGCCACCCAAGACTGGCAAACATCGCTACGTGTTTCTTGTTTTCGCACCCAAGAATGGCACGACAGAGCCTCTACATCCGAGCAAACCGCAGGATCGTAAGCATTGGGGTACAGGGAAAGAACGTGGTGGCGTAAGAGAATGGGCTCAGGAGAATGAGCTGGTTCCCGTGGCGGCGAACTTTATCTATTCCGAGAACGAAAAGCAGTAACTATAAGGGCTTTTGTATAATCAATCACGACATAATAACGTAATTTCATCTATGGGTGTCGGAACAGAATTGAATGGAGTCTAATCGGAACTTTATCAAACATCCATTATGGCTTCATATGGGCGAACGAGAGACATGGCTCCGAGATGTGTCAACAGCAACAAGCGTATATTGGTATGCTTGATTTCAATAGCCTTTGACTATCAACGTTCCCACGTTCTCGCTGTTGTTTGATGGCCTTGAAGGATATGGGAACATGAAGCTCTGAGGTAGTATCCAGACACTTGGTGTGTCCGAAGCAACAGTGTACTGATAGCTTACTCCCAGAATCGTGGCATACAACCTTGAATCGCCGTTACAACACATCTTCCGAGCCATCGTGGCAATTCAACACATACTGCGGATCTTCCAGCCCCAGCACAGCGTCACTATTCCCAGACTGATGAAGTGCCCTCGCCACCACCAGAAAGCGGTCTTTTTGCGGATGTTTTTGCAGATTGCGAAGTGCGCGCCTGATCACCATACCCGTTCTAACCTCGCCAAAATCCAATCCCATCGCACGTACAACTCTAAATGTTCGTTGTGGATGGTGCTCGAAGCACTTCCAGAGAGCAAGCAGACGACGGTCGTTCCAGTCGTTTACAAGATCGCGGACCAGGGCATGCTCGCGGGCAGGCTGATCTAGGTCTTGGTAGTGGTTTTCGAGGTCACTCGTGATGGTTTCAATATTCTTTTGGGGAGATTTCTTGGTCTTGTTGTTGTTCTTCGGCTGCGTGGTGAAGGCATATATATCTTTGGCAGAGCGGTATTGCGACATCTTTAGCCGTGGGGTAGTCGCCAGTAATGGCATTGAAGACGTGTTGTGGTTTGCGCCATGGTGGCACCAAAAATAACGCATCAGAAGTATCTTTTATAGCGGTAGGCAAGGGGCTTATGGATGGAAGATGCTGTATCACGAGGAGCTTCGTGTGCCATACCTCGCATGGGACGCTCCATTTATAACATATTAATAGGCCCTCGCACTGTGTCACATGTTTTAGATGAAGCGTGCGATATGAATGTCGCACGCCAACCTGTGGAATTCATTCATCGATCTATCTTGTTTTCGTGGCAGTGATCCGGTCAAGAAGATGATATGTACGAAGCGCCGTGGTAGTAGTGAGGGGATGGACGAACCATGCCTAGACGGGCCTAGTTCCGCTAAACTCACGTTTTGGCGCGTTCAAAGCTGCTCCAGAACGGAAAACAATGACGTCGCACGAGCTGTGTTAACCATAGTCCTTCTTATTCAGTTTCCGCACGTTTAACCGAAACCATTCGTCAAGATACCGTAGTACCATAGCATGTCAGATGAGCCGAAAGCCTCGATAGCTAACCCAGCACCCTACTACATTGCCAAGTCGAATGTCTGTGTGAACAACAAAGGAGAAAGCGTCGGAAATGGATTGTTCGCGAATCAGAGGTTTGGTGCAGGGGAAGAGATTGCTAGGTTCAAGCGCCCTCTCGTGGGCTCTTTAGAGACGGAACGTTTACTCGACACCTGCGCAAATTGCTATCTTTGGACCGAAGGTGCGTCGGCAGGAACAAGATTATATGTGCCAGAAGGTGCAGAAGTCAGCAAATGTGCTGCATGCCAGAGATTTAGGTATTGTAGCAAGGTAAGTGCTATCGCCGCATATTTGCCTCGTCGCCAATTGACGCTTTTAGGCTTGCCAAAAGGAAGCGTGGAACCGCGGGCATAGACATGAGTGCAAGATCCTTAAGCCCATGGCTGGGAGGGGCCTCCCAAAAGCATTCCTAGCGTCTATGGAACTACTCACAAGGCGGAAGCATGGCCTTATACCTGACAAGGAGTGGGAACTGCTTTGCCAGCTACCATCTCACATTGACGACTTCAAACGGAATGGGACATACCAAAATATTGAAATGATGGCTATGGGTGCCGCACAATTTGCTCTCCCACAGAATATCTTCGACAAGGATTTTGTTGCTGCAATGTATGGACGGGTAAGTGGAACCTGAATGCTTGCGCACACACTATTAAATCATGCAAGGTAATGTCAAACGCCTTGACGCTCATCACACCAACATTGGACCCACTGGGTATCATCGTGGACCCCACGCTCTGCCAGATGAACCATTCTTGCGACCCAAATGCTTACATCATGATGGATGGACCCCTGATCAGTATTCGGACTCTACGGCCAATCAGAAAGGATAAGGAGATTTTTATATCCTACATTGACACGACGCATCCGTACCAGAAACGACAAGACGAGCTCCAGGCACGTTGGTTCTTCACATGCCGGTGTGCGAAATGTCAAGACAAAGCCACGCACCAGGAAGACAATTGGCTCGTTCCAGCAAACTCTGACTTTGTCGCCAGCAAAGAAGAACTTGAGGCATTGGCCAGCAATCAAGAGCAGATGTTCACCTTGTATGAGCAAGTCCAAGGCACGCCAAATGCAGAGGCTGTGATTCCAGTTCTCAAAGAATCCCTCAAGGCATGCCGTGAGTCCGGTAACTGGCCTCTGTACCGCCAGCCGTACGCCTCGATTCGCGATGAGCTCATTGTAAATCTCCTTTCGGTGGGCAAGTATCAAGAAGCATGGGCACACAGCGCAAAACGATACAAGTACATCTTGCCCAAGCTTTACCCGGTGCCATTCCATCCCGTCCGAGTTGTTCAGACATGGCAGATGGCGATGCTTGCGGCATACCTTGCAGGCACCGAAGAGGGTGTGGGCGCGCCCGGTGTCAACATGGGTCTTATCGCGATGATGCTGGTAAAGCAAGTCTTGGATGTTGCGCCTATGAGTCACGGCCAGGACAATGCATTTACCAAGAGCGTGATGGAAAAGACGAGAGAGATGGTTGAGGAGCTGAAGCGAAGCGTGGGAAATCCAGACAAGGATATTATGAACAGAGAGCTGGAGGCTCAGAGAGATCGCCTTGTGGATATGGGTGACTGGGCTCAGGATGGCAAGGCGTCGGGGGTAAAGGTGGTGGAAAAGGCATTTGGTGTGTGATGTGGGAACATGGCTATGGAAGTTACTAGGTTGTTGAGCAAGACGACTATGTGAGTCCCGTGATTTGACATCACAGATGCCGGAGTCACTTCCTAGTAAATGAGTGAAGTTGCCCTATGTCTATAGCGCTTTTCGTTGGAATGTACACTTTAGTCCTCAAAGTTCTCATCTAAGTATTTGCTACTACCACCAAGATTTGCGCTAGAGGCCGTTCGACCTGGGGTCACCCCCAAGGCTTCGTCACGACTGATGCTCACAAACAGTGGTGGACATGCCATATCACAGTGAAAGTGAGTGCAGCCTACACTAATCCCTTGGCCAGCTTTCACCATCACTGACGCACACCATTGAGACAGCAGCCTCTCTCTCACTGCGCACGTATGGCAGTGAGACACTTGGCCTATTTTAACTGACTCCTTGAGTAGTCTCCCATCCATTTATTCTTGACGTGGTCACCTTCAAATTATATCACTGCACTGAGTACATACAACACAATCCAGTCCAAAAAGCAGCATCACACCAAGCGACTCGATCATCAACACAATCACCAAAACCAACGTGATGCCACCCAAAGCCACCGAAAAAGCCGACAAGATGTTCAGTGCCGATGTTGTCGCCGCTGTCCTCTGCAGCACCGGCATAACTAGCCTGTCGATGAAGAATTATGAAATGATGAGTTCTCTCGACGGCAAGAAGTCGGCCTATGGCTTCCAGCACGACTTTCGCTCTGTCATTGCCAAGGCCAAGGAGCTCAGGGCGCGGGTTGAAGGCGGCGAGGAGTTTGAGCCCGTGGCATCTTCAGCCAAACGCGGTAAGTGAACAATCGTCGTGTGCTCAATATGTATATAAGATGATGGGCTGACCAGTGTGGATGTGTGTAGGTCCGACCACGCCCGTAAGCACGCCGAGCAAGCGCAAGAACGCCGAGGTTTCAGACGCCGACAAGACACCCTCGAAGCTGCCTTCTAAGAAGCGGGCAACGCAGGTCAAGGAGAAGTCTGCAATGGAGGGTCAAGATAAGCAGGAATCGAATGCGGTCAAGGACTTCAAGAACTGCTTTCCAGAGGACATTGACACGTTCATCAAGGGCGAAGCGGCTTGGGAGGAGGAGAAATATGTCTAGAGAGTTGTTGGGGGAGCGTGTGATCTAGGTCGAGAATTGCGAATCTTCTCTCTCCCCCTCTAACACTGAAAAGTATTGTCCGGTTTCTGAAGAGCATGTCATTATTGAAATCGATTTCCTTTTTCGACTTCTGAGATGCAGAGAGGATATTTTTAGGTTTTAGTGCTGGAGATACTTTCCTGATTTCTTCTTGATTGGCTATTGAAAGCGTTTCTAATCTTAAAATACTCTACTCATCTAGTCACTGCAGATGGGTCACTGTACCAGTCAATACACTCAATTATCACGTAACTGGGGCGGGAAGAGCGGTGCAGATATCTTGAGTTCTGTCATACACTAGTAGCTGAGTTATGTAGGGACTTGGCCAACTTCACGCCATGTCTGCAAACGTACTATTTCGCCCAGCCAGTCGGCGTTATTTGGACCCATACATCCCTAGAATAAGGAAAATTGCGCCAACCATAACTTTTGTCTATATTTCTAAAGATTGCCACCCAAATCGTACACCCAAAAAAAAGACCTTACTAACGCTGGGAGCGCGTTCTACTTGGCGCAGAGGACATTTGCCATTTTAATATCGTTAGTGGCGCAAAATATGTGTGCAGACATGGTGTGTAGTACAAGATGAGTGTCTAGATTTGAGCGTAGCAAAGATGGCAATTCTCGCGAGCAGGCGGGTATGAACGACGCAAAAAAAGCTTAATTGGGCCAGATAGTGGCTTGCGTACACCTAGTAATAATCACTTTGTCAGAGCGCAAAAAAAAATAAGTTTACAGGAATCCGCAAGGGGACAAGTGCGTGACGCGGCGATGACACTTTTGCAAAAGCAGCCGGTATTTGCAACAAGGCGGCAGAGGTCCTTGACTGCATGTGCCGGCACACACAGCCTGCTTTGCCTACGGCGGCCTTTTGGGTGGGCACATGATCGGATAAGATACCAAATCGTTACTCGATGCCTTTTGGGACAAAGTGTGAGATGGGGCAGTGGCAAAGATGTAGTATGTTTATGCTGTGCCGTGTCTGAAGAGAGGGATAGTAGCACAGACCATGGGAGCAAGGGTGTGCAAAGCAAGGCATACGCACGCCCCCATGGCTGCACAGTTGACAAAAGTCGATACCATGTGGGTTTATCGACGGCGAACAGGTGGTTCCCCGCGGCGAGATGTACATATTTCCCCAAACCTGTTGATGCTCCACTCGGGTTCTTACTTACTAGTACGGTATACATTCAAACACATCGCATGCGCGCCCTCTTCTCCACGTCTAGACAGACGGCAGTGCCCAGCATTGAATCTCTTGTGGGTGGAGCCCCAAGCGTCGGGCCGTTGTCTAAGAAGTATCTGCTCCGTCCATATGAACTAGTACAGTATATGTCGTAAGCTCATCACCGGCGTCTTGCCGGTCCTGAAGCTCTCGCTCTCGTCGAAGCCGGCGCCTTGTCGGTCTATTATATACTTGCGTGCATGGTCGACAAGACTATGGCAGCAGCACGGCGGTGGTGAGGGTCGTGGCCATGAGTGAGACATGACGTCTGCTCCTGGGCGCCAAAGGGCTCGCTGGCACAGCCGGCGTTCATCTGGAACGACAAGGCTTGTGTGGAGCCCCAGCTGACCGCCTGTGCTAGGGGTGGTGGTGGCTATGGTGGCCATGGCGGCAAGGGATATACTAACAAGATGATGGACGCGACGCACATGACCATGACAACAGTCGCGCGCTCACAATGAGCATTCATCGCCAACGACGTGCTCAGGTATATATCGACATGGCTCTGGAACGGGCGTGCATATTAATATCCGCATGCAGTTGGGCCGTTGCGCAACGAGGGGCCTTGACGGGATAGCCCCTGAATTTCCCCAGGTTATTGGCTTTGCTTTTTGCTAGGCTGCAAGCAGCTTAGATGCCAGGTACCATCGGCGCCAGTCACACACCAAAGGGGGCCATGCATTCACCATTCACCCTCGCACCCACACCACCCCATGGACTCGCCCAGGGTTGCCTCTTGGCCCAAGGCCCTCGGTCGAGACGTAGGCGAGCCATTATAGGGGACGCTCCCAGCCCAGCCCACCTGCCCGCCAATCACCGCCGCGCCGCATGAGCTTCATCTCTCATTAGTCGACAGTCTAGCCCGCTTCCGGCTCCAAATCTTGCTCCCTCTGCCGCTCCAAGGGCGTTTGCACCCGGCGCAAAAATATACCGTCAGCTCGCGGGTCCCGTCTTTTATTTCATCTCACCCTGCGCCTCCCATTCTTCCTCTTTCTTTCCTTCCTTCCTTCAAGCCGCCCCCTCGCTGATCAGTCACTCATTCTTCTCCAACTACTCCCATCTTCAGCTTAATACTATTACCCCGTAATCCAACACCTCTCTCTCTCTCCAAACCTCCACCATGCGCTTCTTCCAGGCTATCCTTTCCTCCGCGGCCTTTGCTGCTCTCGTCGCTGCCCTCGAGATCAACGAATTCCCTACCCAGGGTGTCGTTGCTGGCAACTCCTACACCATCACCTACTCCCCGGCCGATGATGTCCCCACCACCTTCATCCTCCGCCAGGGAAAGTCTACCGACCTTGATACCGTTGGCACTCTGACCAGTACGTTTGCCATCCCTCGACAAGAACCGTCTTCTATATACTGACTCTACTACAGCCACTGCTACCGGTGGAAAGTTCCAGTGGACCCCCAGCAAGGATCTCCCCAACGAGAGCGACTATGCTCTTGAGATCAAGCGCGGCGACACTGTCAACTACTCTGCTCAGTTCCCTCTCACTGGTGGCGCTGCCTCCGACGACAAGCCCGTCTCTTCCAGCTCGCCTTCTGCCTCCGCCTCCGCCTCGTCTTCCGTCAAGCCCTCGTCTTTGGCTTCTTCTTCGGCTTCCCCTAGCTCTTCGGCTTCCGGTTCCTCTTCCATGACCTCGGCTGCTTCCAGCACCCCCTCCGCCTCTGTTTCCACCCCCGCTGGCAACTCCACCATCAGCTCTGCTACTCTCTCCCGCACCCCTCTGCCTTCGGCTACTCGCACTCCCACCGGCTCTGCCAGCGTTCCCGAGGTCACCGCTTCCGGCGCTGACTCTCTCTTCGCCAACCCCCTCGCCGCTATTGTCGGCGCTGCTGCTGCTCTGGTCTACTTCGCCTAAGCGTCTTGCTTTTCCACATTGAGATATCCTGTCTTATGTTTTGTCCGTGTACGATATATTAGCAATGGATAACTGTTTTTGGAAAACGGAAAATCATATACCCTTGTAAACATCCCTCTAGTTCAAAGATGAGTTACGCAAAGCAAATAGGGCTGTACAATGTTGTCGAGGTTGAAACGCTATGCAAAGAGCTTGTACAGCGGTAGCAGTAATGATAATATGGAACTTGTATAACCTTCCTTCAAACACCCATCGTCAATGCCTCGTGACTCATTCTATGCCTTCGCCATGCCATTGTCTAACCCTCAAGACTCTTGACAAGTTACATGTATGTTATTCTTACATCTGATACAAAATCTTAACATGCTTTGCCTTTCGCATACCTTCTCCTGCCCTGTCCGCCGTGAAACACGCCTTGCTACACCCCCCCCCCCCTCTCCATAGGCCCAGCTTTCGCCCTACCCGCACTCCGTCAATGCCGTCGTAGTACAAGCAAAATCAAAAAAGCGCCTCTCCCACTACTTGCCGCATCCTCCGCACAACGACTTTTACCCAACTTGCGTGAGCGCGCAACCCCGCCAATCTCTTGCCCCAGGTCAGGTGCGAACCTGCTACTACGTACTGCAAAAATGACGTATACTTCCCTCTCTCTCCCTTTCCGCCTTTTACAAACCTCGTTTGTGAAAACAAGGTTCAGCATCATTCATTATCTTTGCGCTTCTACTGCGACAGAACCACGGTTTACGCCGTTCCCCTCTAAGCCTCTAAGCCTCTGTGGTTTGGCGTTGGTTCCCCTCGACCCACACAGTGTGTGTGCGTGTGGGGTGTCATGGGGGTTTTTGCTGAGTGTGCATGCGATAGTTAACGCACCTAAGTAGGATAAGCGGGTATCCGCATCCAGATCAGAGCCAAAAGCAACAATTGGAGGGCGCGCATGTGCAGCATTGTGCGCTTGCATGCGTTGGTGCAACACTATATTTAGACTTCTTGTTTTCGACGTTGACTTGTCTTTTTAATGGGAGTTGGTGTGAGGTTGCACTGAAGTGTGACCAAGAAGGCTCTTTGTTCAAAGTGACATCAGGGTTTTTTTTATATTCTCCCTTCTTTGCTTTCCTTCCCCACTGCGACATTGTGTGGCTGCCATGTTTTTGATTTTGACGCATCAGGTGGTATGTCTGTACACCGGACGGTGAGCTAGGTTGGTTAGCTTCTACTAACTATTGTGTCCCAATATGGCTGTGGTAAACTACCGAATTAGTTTTGCTGCAAGTGTACTGGATTCTTGGTGCACAAGGTACATTTGGTGCGAGGAAATGACGACGATGACGGTGATGGGGGGGACTGTTGGTGGAACTAAGGCTGCAAATCGGCATGCGACGGATGAGAAAGGATGCCGGAACACGCTGCTTGTTCGCTGGAAAACGACGTAATTGTGTATATTGAAACCTGTTTACTTTTTGGTATCCCGAGGCAGGAAGATGAAAAAGAAAATATTCTTCTGAGTTTCCATGCGTCAGTGGTGGCTTGAAGGACGTTAGGTAGGGCTGAAGAAGGGGATGTGTGTCGTTTTATCATGTTTTCCATGCATTAACTATTAGAAATAGAACAAAACTAAGGCTTTTTTCGAAGCAAGTAATATGGCCCCACCCTATTCATGTACATAAAACATAGATAGCGAGCTACAGAATGATTTAGTAACGACTGACTACTCTAGTTCGAGAATACATTCAGGACGATAGATTCTAAGGACGTCCGACAGGCTTCAGCTTATTCAAGTCCGCAGACTCCTCATCCCATCCATCAGCCTGCCATCCGCTCTTGAAATACTGAGCAGCATCCTCTGAACCCTTGAGGTTCCACAGTGCCCAGTTGAGCACAGCTTTGCCAAATAGACCGCCGTTGGTGTGCCAAAGGTCGCCTCCATGGCCGAGAGGAAGGATTCCCTTCCACTTGGGAGTACCGGCGGGAATGTTCTTGAAGTCGCGGTTACCCTGTAGGTCAACATGTTAGCCAGTATTCGCGAACAAAAGACTGTCGCAAAAGGGATGATCTGCGTAGTATATGTATCCTGGAAATGTTTCTTGACACAGTATATCGACATGGAAGAACTCACATTGGGGGTTGCCTGGTCAGCTGCGCCACCCAGAACGTAAAGCACTGGCTTCTTCCACGTAGATGCCAGATATGTTTTATCCGCATCCGCAATGCCAGAACTGACAATGCCGACAGTAGCAACTCGAGGGTCAGGGAAGTTATACGCAGCCTCAAGCCCA
The DNA here is from genome assembly GCF_000338995.1 of Bipolaris sorokiniana ND90Pr. Lineage (NCBI taxonomy): Eukaryota > Fungi > Ascomycota > Dothideomycetes > Pleosporales > Pleosporaceae > Bipolaris > Bipolaris sorokiniana. The sequence continues at coordinate 325,453 of NW_006911903.1, read as the reverse complement.
CCACATGAGAAGCCCGCTGTCATGAGCCTGCTTGCGTCCACATTTGCGTATTTGCCTTTTCCAGCATGTTTATGGATCCAGTCAATAGCCTGCTTCATAGTCTTGTCATTGGACGGGCCTTGCATGCTCATCGCCGTATCCCGCGTCGTGTTGGTTGTGTCTGGCGCCATGACGCCCTCGGCGATGGCAAGGAATCCGTTCGCAGCTACGTGCTTAAGGAGGACTTGGTTCGAAGTGCCATCAATACTGCAGGCGCCGTTGCCCCAGATCAGGACAGGGAATTTGCCCGAGTCAGCGTTAGGGACGCCGCTTGGGAAGTAAATGGTGTGGTTTGGGAGGCTGGAGTCAATGTAGGGCACGATGCTGCTGTTGTTTTGCTATTGCAAATGTTAGTTTGCTAAGTTTGGTGAAGAGAGTTTCTTCGAGAAGCGGAAACATACGGGAACCTCCAATTCGATAGGTGATGCGGTAACCCTGCCAACAGAGACTGCCGCGAGGGCGAGGCTGACTATGTACTTCATATTTCAAGATGTGGAATGAGAAACTAAACTGTGCTTCCAGGAGACAGTCAATGTCACGGTGAAGTTATGCTTGACAGAAATCAAAGGCTTATTATTTTATATAATGTTGCCGATCGACATAATTTCCCGCAGCACTTATTCTCATCCACTGGTGCATTTTCTCATACAGCCGTGCGCTGCATATGGCAGAATATACAGGGGTTCCTGTCGAAGTGAAAAATATTGGCTTTGTCAGTTTTCCATACAAACAATGTCTGCCCAACATAGTACTGTTCCACTTCGAATTCATGACGTATCTTAGCAAAATAAGAAACGGAATAATCATCTTCTTTTACGCGTAAAATACTATTGCATCTGGACTAGTATATTCCGATCTATATGCAAAATAGTCATAATACACCTGGTTGAGAGCCCCGCACGTTCCGTTGTATGTGGCAGACTGCTGTGCATCCTATATTAAAAAGACAGGGTGCACCGCGAACTCATGTATAACCAAAGTTTCGCTGGTGCGTTCGGTGCGTTGAAACATTTCAGCTTATTTATCCTATCGGAAACCAGAAAGCATTGTTTTATTCTCGGTCCTACTATTAAGTGTTGGGGTAAATGACCCGGCGGGGACGAAACACCGATTCGGGAACATATGTACAGGCAATCCTAGCTGTGTGGCAACATACACGACTACCCGCGACCCATTCTTCCTATTAGTCTGCCATATTTCCGTTCATCCGCCAAGTTTCATGTATCTTCTCAAACAAACATGGCTCCTACTGCGCCCAATACTGCTCCGGTAAAAGTCCACTTTCCGTACCCCCTCCCATGTGCAGCAGCACCGGTAGGCTGCGAAGTTTCGGGCGAATTTGTTGGGCTTGCACTGCTCGAAGAGGTATCCGTAGTGCTGGTCGTACTCTGAACACTTGTTGTGCTAGACTCTGACGACACGACTAATGTAGTACTAACAACCGCGCTGCTCACAACCGTGCTGCTCGACACAAACGTTGGCGTGTCAACAGCTATACTTGTGGATATGCCGTTGGATATTGGGAGCGAAGTAGCAATTGGGCTGTTGCTGACCGTGAATGGATCGCCCCATGTCGATGTTGGTGCTGCTGATGGCGAGGCAAGACTAGGGATGGGGGCATCCGTCGAAGCAGCGGCTGGGGCTGAGACTTCGACAGTGAACGGTTCGCCCCAAGTGCTTGTCTGTGCTGTCGAGACTCCGAGGAGAGACAAGAGCACAGTGGTTCTTAATGGCGACTGCTTCATCTTGTTGTTCAATACGAGCTGGCGTGTCCGAATGTAATTTGTACCAGGAAATATATTGGCTTTGTCGATCTTCTAGGTAGAAGCAGTAGTAGTAAGGTGCTGAGTTCTTCTCCGTTTCCTTGGCCAACGGAACCGAAATTATGATACTAATGTTCGAATCTGATATCGTACGGGGAAAACCATAAACCGGTTCCTCCACGCTTTTAACACGTCCTTTGCAAGGCTCTCCTCGGCATCCCTGCTCAGCTCATTCTCCGAGATCATCTTGTCAGACTTACTCTTTACGTCTGTTTTGCTCTCGAAGTAGAAGTCTGTGGCGTTTCTTTGTATCGAAGCAGCCTAGTTTTATGTCGGTGGTGGATTGATGTGCTGGCGTGGTGACACGTGATTGGTGAGCCTGCGCAAATCTCGGGTCTCCGCATCGCGCATATGCGAGACAACGGGCAAAACAGAACACCGCGTCGCTGTTTATGTCGGCATTCTCGACGGAGGTTTTACAGGACGCGCGGCAGTTGATAAAAACATATGCAATAGTCGCTATTCAGGGAATGCATGGTGTCTAAGGGAGAAGCGGGATACGAGCAACGTAGCAGTCTCTGGTGAATGGAATAAGCGTAAAGTTTCCCACATTTTTCAACCTACTTAGGTAATAGGATTTTTTTTATCTTTCATACTCATTTAAAGTATTTCAGATCCAAGTTTGTAGTAATATTCAAGTGACACAATGAGAGTGCTCTATCCTGATAGCGTCCAGTAAGACAAACGGATGATTGAGTATGTCCTCTAGAACATTCAGTTGAACTTTCTACATATATTTCACTCGCAATTAACGCATCTGCTGCAGAATTGCGAAGATTAGCCCGCACTAGTAGTGAGTCATCTAGGCGTTTGCTCATTGCAAATTTTCACTTTCACCTTGAAGTGAATGCGCTAGCACTACGTGCTTTGAAACCACAACGAGCGATTTCATTTCCTCCATCCTCCATTACTCGCAAAGCCTCCTACACAAAGGCAAGACGCGGGATTCAGCGGATTGTGTTGTGAACATGGCGACTCCATGCACTCCGGAAGCAACTGAACCCAATCCACCAAAAAAGGCATTGTTCTTCGGGTGAGTATATTCTTCGCTCATATTTGCACTTGAAGACGCTTAGTTCTAAATATACTTTAGAACCAGCGCGAAACAGGGTTTCGTCGTCGTAAAAGCTGGATCAGAGAAAGTCCAATATGACGTACACAAGACTTTGCTCACATACCACTCCAAGTACTTCTCCAGCGCTCTTAATGGTTCTTGGAAGGAGGCAGAAGAAAACTCAATTACCCTCAACGATATCGACCCGAAGACTTTTGGGGTTTTCGTTCACTGGCTATACACTCAGAAGATTGCAACAGAAGAAGAAGTCGACCACATGCTCGAGACCTACCCAAGCGACGAACATGACGACGATCCATACATCACTGTTCTGACAAAAGCGGTTGTATTTGGTAATAGGTTTCTGGTCCCCGATTTTTGCAAAGCTGCACAAAACCACATCGTTGACTCCATCTTTGATCGAGACGAAATACGCAACCCTACTTTTCTCTATGCTAGCAAGTATGCTTTCGAGAACTTGTTAGACGAGCATCTCATTTGTACATTCTTCATTGATGCGCATTGCCGCTATATGGTATGCAAAGGAAGCTACATGGATCGTATTACCACTGGGTGGTTCAAAGAGAATCTGCCACGTACATTTCTGGTTGGCCTCATAGAAAAGTACAGTGTTTTGTTGGCGAAGAGGTCAGGCTTAGGTGGTCTTGACTACATCAATTGCTGCATGTACCATGCGCATACAGACGACCGTGATCGAGACAAATGTAAACGGAAAAGACGGTTTGCAGATTGTGTGAGGAGGATATGGGATAGTGAACGCGAAAAATTCGTTGACAAGTATACTCGATGAAATTCGGAAGGAATGCCTCAACACAGAGCATTAAACGACAGAAGAAACCTCGCTGAAGATGTACAAAGAAGCACATGATTAGGTTGAATCAAAAGCCTAAGACTTTCATACTTTCACGGATGTATCATAAAGACGAATAGAAAATTCCTGCGGTGGAAACTACGTACACTGCCCAATTTGCTCTTCGAACGTGTCGCTATCGTGAACCACTGCAACCTGCCGATATCTTCGTCACAACTGCATCATCTTAATCATCAGCATACTCAACTTGTTGTCTGTCATAATAAAATGACGTGGGCACGTGAGAGAAACCCCACATAGATCTCCCCCAAACGAATACGAATCTGCTTTTGACACATTGTTACCCAAGTTCCATGCCGTTTCCCACCGCCTGTCACATCACTGAGGATCTGACATGCCATGCCGATAAAAGACAAGTTAATCCTTGTTACATCGGACCTGAAGTCATCTTATGAGAAATTAAAACGAAAACGAACTGTTTATCTCGTGATAACAGCGCAAATTGAGCCGGTAAGCAGCTGTCTAGGAGAAAAATCAATTACAATGACTACCTTACTTTGAACGCACAAGCATCAGTAATAAACTCATCTCACATCTACCAACAAACGCAATGATCAAAAAGAACCCCAAAGAAATCCAGACAGACATCTAAGTCCTACAAGAAACACCTGTGCCATCATTTGAGACGCAAAAGAGGGCATACAATTAATCTCCACAAAATCCATAATCCTACGCAAAACCCATCTTCTCAACTCCCTTCAAACCTCAATCATCAGCCTCAGACTCACATCACCACCGGTATCATCTGCGCAAACCTAACAAACAGTGCTATCCACATACTCGTACTCGTACTCATCCTCATCGTTCTCGTTCTCGTCGCCATCGCCATGTATGTTTGTCTCCCAGTAAAGCTGCACCACAGGGGTAGGACTGGGCGCCTCGGACTTCTCACTGCCATCTAGACTCTCCACCTTGTCCTCATCGTCGTCAGACTTCTCATCACCCTCTGAACTCTCCATATCATCATACTCCTCATAGTCGTCATCATCACTCTCGACCTCCGCCTGCTGCCCCTGATCCCCCACCACAGTCCCCAAATCCCACTCCATCTCAACCGTAGTATCCAACCTCGAATCAACCATAGCCATAATAGCCTCCTCAGTCTCCTTATCCTTCTCCTCCTTCTCAACACAATCATCCCTCATAGTACTCGCCTTCCACCACTTAACCACCAGTTTACGATTACTCTCCTTGCACTCCGCAAGTTCAATATTCAGCTTCTGAAACTCGCCCTCAAGCCACCACTTCTCATCCCTTAGCAATGCATTATCATCTTCCATGCTCATAAGCTTAGCTTGAAGCTTTGTAACCTCGCGCTTCAGGTCCTCGTTGAGCGAGTTGAGCTCACGGGTCTTGGCGTGGGCTTGGTTCATAGCGGATGACATGTCTGCGATTTGACCCTCCATGGGGGCGTGCGTGGATCTGTACATGCTGTACCAGACTTCGCAGCGCTCGCGCATCGAGGTGACTTGGTCCTGGAGATTGCGCATCTTGGCCATGGTGGCGGAGCTGGTGGAGAGGGAGTGGCGGACCCAGGCTTGGTGCATGAGGGCTTCTTGCTTGCGCTGTTCTTCGGAGGTGTCGAGGCAGGTTTGCAGGCGGTGCAATTCGACTTGGAGGGTTGTGAGGCCAGTGGCCTGCGATTCGATTGTCTTGTGCGTGCTGGCAAGTTCGGCGAGCGTCGAGTTAAGCGTATTGCGCAGGGTGCCCAGCTCCTTGCGGGCGTTGCTGTATGTGACTCGCTCTCTGGCAAGCTTTTCGACCGTGTCCTGCTGTCCCTTTTGAGCTGCCTCGAGGGCCTTGCGTGTTTCGTCGCCCATACATGAGGCTTCGAGCAGTTGAGTTTCGGCGGCGGAGAGTTCGCCCTCCACTTCTGAAAGACGAGATCGAAGCTTGGTCACCTCCGCAGATGCTTCGCGATATTTTGTCTTATAATCACATGAGAAGTTGAGTCTCAGAAGATCCACCATCATCAAAACGGCAAAGACAGACAAGCTGATTATAACGCCAGCAGTGGCGACCCCGACAAAGTTTCCAAGCTTGAACATCTTTCTCTGACGAGGTCGGGTTTTGTTTTGAAGGTGATGTCAGACTGGAAGTGTGCTGTATACGTCTTGCTGTTGGATCTGTGCTATGGTCAGTTGTAGAGAAAGAACATGGGGATGCAATCCAATTTCAATGTCTCTGAAAACATCATGCAAAGAACTAGTGGGATGACGCTTTGGGGGGAACGAGGCAAGTGACCAGCTGCCCATGGTCAACAATTCTCACGCTAACCAACCATGAATCCTGTGTATGTGGTTACCGCAAATATCATGTCAAAGATGGGTGGAGTTTGGGTTAGTGGACGAGACCAATCTGACACATTAGGGCGTTGGTAATTGGCCTAAATATACGCAATATGGCTATGCACTAATCACGACCATGGGTACCAGTGTGATCATATACACATCAGTATTGTGGCCGCAGCTTTCGAAATCTCATCGCATGTGTAGGAGGAAAATTACCGCGCATTGTTTCACGAACCACGGTATCCAGCCAGGTGAATTAGGAATGCAATCGAAATCGATGGTCTTATTTCTGGCTAAAAAACCCATGCTTTTATGATCAAGCTCATCGACATGAAGCAAACCATAGGCCTGCATGGGCGAATGGAAATGATACATGGAGGCTAGTTTCTGTTTTCTACGCATCCTTACTCGTTAAGCTCGACGTAATTGGCAGGGAAAAGACCCGATTGGCCGTTGAAACTGCCGAGCCACCAGTCCTCGTCGGGGAATTCCTAACGTCACATGTCAGCATATATTCGAATAGTAGGAATAGTAGAACTGATATCACTTACCAGACCGGTAATGGTAGCTCCTTCAGGGAAGCTCAGTTCGTTGTCCTCTGCGGCCTCATAGTCGTAAAGAGCAGTCGCGGTAGGACCTGAGCCACCAGCAGCTTGTGGTGCCGCAACAGGCTCTGGCTCCTGCACTGCAGAGGGATGCGTGGGTGGTGGCGGTGCGGCCGCAGTACCAGCAACACCATCCTCAACCAGCTCGACGTAGTTGGCAGGGAACAGACCGCGCTCGCCTTGCGAGTTGGTACCCATCCACCAATCCTCGTCTACCATGTCGATTTCGGTGACATATTCGCCATCACGTAGCTCCACCTCGTTATCTTCGGCCTTTTCATAGTCGTACAGGATGACTGCACGCTTTCCAGAACCACCTGCGGCCGCCGGCTCATCGTCATCGTGTCCAGCAGCAACAGCAGCGGCGCCAATGGCAGCACCACCTACTGCAGCAGCGCCAAACGTGGCAGCGGCAACAGCAGCACCGGCACCACGAGCGGGATCCTTGGCCTCAACCTTGGGCTCGGGTGAGACGTCACGGGCTTGCCGGGCTGCTTGATCCAACGAACGAGTAGGCATAGCTGGTGCCTTTTCCTCTGCAGGAGAGAGTTCTTCTGGCTCTCTTCCGCGTGCAACGGGCATGGCGATGCGCACAGGTGAACCAGAAGGCTCGGGAGATGGGCTGCGGGGCCGCCGAGGCGGGGAGGGCAGACGCTGGTGTTGAGTTGCGGGAACCTCCTCCTTTTCCTCTTCTGGCTCTGATTCTGGCTGCTTAGGGCGGCTGGGAAGGCCGGGCAGAGAAACACCACCCCTTATGCCTGCGTTGGGTTTGCTCGAATTGTCAAGAGGTGGTGGGCTATCAGCCGCCACGGGCTCAGGCACAGGACGAGAACTTGGGGCTCCCATTGGGGCAGCGCCAGAGAAGCGGTCCTTGAGGGAGTTTACACCTCCAGAAGGAGAAGTTGGTTCTTCTGCTTGCTGTGGTGGTGGCGAACCTCCCGTCTGCTGCTCATCGAGGTTGGCAGCACCCGATGGGCCTGTTCGGGTGGTCTGTACAGGCGCCCATGATTTGCCGGAGTAACCACTTTGCCAGCCACCACCTCCACTTGGCTGGCTTTGAAGGGGGTTAGGGCGATTTGCAGCGTCGGGAGCAGGTGCTGAAATGGATTCGCCGCGGGCTGCCTTTTTCTCAGCCCAAATTTGTGCAGGCGTCTTTCCTCCCTCATCAGCAAATGTCTTGCTCGCTGCGCCGACAAGGGGCGCAGGGACTGCGGGCTTTGCACCGAAACCTCCAGGTGTAGGAGCCTTTGTGCCTGTGAAAGCGCTGGCGCCGGCGAACTTGTTGGCAACCTTTGGTTTGGGCATGCTGGTAAGGCGTTCGGGCTGCGACTTGAAGGCTGCGGACCTTTCCGCAAGTGACTTTGGCGTCTCATCTTCCTCTTCCTTGGGAGGTCCAGGAGATGGGGGAGCAGCTTGGGCCTTTGCACGAATGGCTGCGATGTCAACCTTGCCGACGGGCTCGTACGCGCCCTTGACTACAGTCGGTCGGTCGTCTTTGGCATCCCTTGCTTGAGCTCGGATAGCGGCAATATCAACCTTTCCAACTGGCTGGTAAGCACCCTTGACAACCTCGGGGCGGTCGTTTGACGAAGACTCGTCTTTCCTCGCGGTAAGCTCGGCCATGTTGACCTTGGTGGGCGTGTAGGCAGTGCCCACCTTCTCTAATTGCGACCTGGAGACGGGCGGGGCATCGGCGCCCCAGCCATCACGGTCTTCATCAGCCTTGGGAGCGGGCGCGCGCGAGCGTCCCAGCGGGTTGAAGCCGGAGCCTGCGCCTCCTATCGATGTGGGTGTGAATACAGGCTTCTTCGCAACGGGAGGTGGGGGGCGAGACGAAGGGATGGCGCCGCCTCCAGAGTACTTTGCGCCGGATGCGTCTGCAACCTTTTGGACAATCTTCTCTGGGCTGAGGTCGTCCTCAGAGCGAGCAGTGACTTGGACGTGGTATCCCTAGAATAATTAGACGTCTAGCGGTAAAAGCTCGGGGATGGTCAGGCATACATGCAAAAGCTTTGAGACAACCGTAAGGTGGCTGCCAAAGTAGCCCTTTGTCCGCTCCGGGACGCCTTGACCGCACTGCGTGTGCGTTAGTAATGTGTTTCCCGCAGTCTCGGCGCCCAACTTACCCAAGCTATCAGGACATTCTTAGGCAGTGACGAATTTGGGTCCTTGACCTTGACAAAGGCAAATTGGATGCGGCCCTCTGAGAACTCATCGACCAGATCGGTCAGTTCACCCTCTGCAAAGAAAATTAGCAATTGAGCTTTTGGTGACAGCGGGTTCCTGGCACGGGTGGTGCTGGATGAGGCGCCGATTATCCGAGCTTGGGCTGACGGCTCAGCAGCGGTCAGGCAGCTGCCAATCTTGGGCACCCGGGCTGCGGACATAGGAGGGAGCAATTGAGGAATTCAGACCACGGCACATACCTCCAGTACTTTGGACCTTGAGGACACTCTCTTTTCCGCTGTCGTGCTGGAAGGCGCTGACGAGCGGGGCAGCTACTGTGAAGACAGCCCATTGACCATATGTGGGCGAGCTGGCCTGGGGGCCGGTTGGAGCAGGGGAATTGACGACATTCTGGTAGCTCTTTGTGATGTTTGGGCCGTTGCTGGAGGTGTTGAGCGTGGCCATGATGGGCGGAGTGTGGAGGGGGGAGGGGAAGGGGAGAGGGGGGGAAGAGAGAGGAGGGGAAAAGAGGGGTGGGCTGAGCTTGTGGAGGAGGTGGAGGAGGAGGAAGAAGAAGAGGAAAAGAGGAAAAGAAGAAGCAGAAGAAGCACAAGGAGCGCAGCGGCAGCTAGTAGCACAATGGTGGTGGACAGCTCAGAGTCTGTACGCGTATGTATCCCGCAAGCGTATGGTCCATTGGGCTTGGGTGCCAGGGCCGTGTGTTGCTATGTCATATGGCTTGGCAGGCTGAGGCGTTCTCACTTGGTGTCTGTGCAGTCACAATGGGCCAGCCGGGGAACGTTGCTGGCAATTGCGTGCAGGCGGCAACGGCAGCCTCGCGCCCTCGACAGCCACTTTCGCCTGCTTAGCTGCGTTCTAGCCGGCCCATTCACCTCCACTCTGCCACGACAACCCTCCACCTAGCCCCCGACAACACACCCGCCGCACCGCTTTTTCCCAACCACGCTGCTCCACGCGCGCTGCGCGCTGCTGTTCCCGCCTGCTGCGTGCCTTTATGTCTCTAGCCTGCCCCAACAACCCCCATCACCCCCCCATCCACCATGGCGCTCGTCTAGGTTGGCATGCACGTCGACGGCTGTAGCACACCATGGAGGACCGCGAGTCGAGCGTAGGGTCGTCGGTCGACTTCTACTCCTCCGACGCAATCCCAAACCCGCCCCCGGCCAACCCCCAGGCCGATGGCGATGTCCTGCCGCCGCCGCTGGGAAAGCGCAAGGCAGATGATGATGTCGACGAGGAGAATGCTCCCGCTCACCACCACCTTCACCACCACCATGCCCAAGCCCATGCCCATGCCCGCAAGCGCAATCGCCGCGCCTCATCCCCTTCGCTGCTGCTGTCCGGCTCTCTGCCCGGCTGCGCAGGCTTGCCACCACAGCTGTGGCAGTACATCTTCTCCTTTTGTTCGCTCGCAGATCTCGGTCGATTGATCCAGGTCAATCGATCTTTTCATTGCTATCTCACAGACGTGCGCAGCGCCTCGACTTCAAAGTCGGGCGCTGGCCGTCTGCATCTCCTAAAGTCTGAATCGTTGTGGGCCTCTGCCCGCAATGCACTATGTACAAAGCCCCCAAAGCCTCTCCCGGGCTTTACGGAGCTGCAGATGTGGCAGCTGGCCTGGTCCAAGAGGTGCCAGTTTTGTAACAAGCTTGATGCTCACTCTCCAGGCGAGCGCATCTGGCAAAAGGGCCCTGGTCCTGCTGGTGTGCGCGTCATCTGGCCCTTTGCCATCAGGGCCTGCGGACCCTGTCTAGTCGAGCAGTGCCAGACAGTGAGTATAGAGTAGCTCCCGCCGCTCACAAGAGTCGCCACTGACTTCCCAGGACGCGAGCCTTCTCTTTTCGGCAGCCTCTGCTCTACGCCCTGCCCTGCCCTTCGCCCTCCTCACAAACGACCAGCACTACGTGCCCGCTTACATGCTGCAGTCTGCGACCACGCCAGCCCACGTCGAGATCGCAAAGTACTACTACAAGAAGCACGTCGACGAAATCACCCTCGAGCTCAACGACGCCCTCAGCCGTGGCCCTGCGGCTGCCGAAGAGTGGTCCAAAGGCCTTGGCGCCAGAGGCAAAGAGCGCATCAAAGTCGCCGAAAATTGGGAGCGCTGGGAGGCGAGGCACCAGGCCATGGAAGAACACACAACAGGGCCGAAGCGCGTTGTCTCTGCAGCTCCCTCACATGCCGCCACGTCACACAACAACAATCTATCCAAATCGCCCCCACACCGAACACCGTCTCCTATAATTCACGCCCCGGTTCCAGCGAGTAAGTATGGTTCTGCTGTCTCATTTGCTGCCAGACATGGCAATCCGTCTCGACATCTTGACAGCACCCCTCCAGTTCGCAACCTAACAGCGGTAGCCCCATCATCCCAGCACGCCCAGGCGCGACCCCCCACGGCTCCACCACAGGCCTTCACCCCATCTGGTCAGAGGAATCTTCACGATGCAAACGAAGCCAAAGCGACCCGAAAGACCGATATAGAGCGTCGGTGTCAGCTAATGGATCCTCCAATTGCCCCAAACATCTTGCGCCACATGGACTCCTTCAAGGCGGCTATCCAGATATCGCAGCCAATGAACGACTATGCATGGAGTGTGCTGCAACCCCGCTTGATAGCCCAACTCCCTGCGGCCCAACAAGCAGAGGCTGACCACGTGTCCCGCGCTGCTTCTCTACCCACCAAATCTTTGGACCGCCGCCATCTGGATGCAAACTCTAAAGAGGCCAAGGAAGCCATGGACCGGGACTGGGAAGAAACACAACGCCCTATCCGTGATAGACTTGATACCATTGCTGAGGAATACATCAATAGGCTTTGGGATCATGGCCAATCTGTAACTCACGAAAACAGTCCAAAGTTTGCAGCTGACCTTCTGGCGCATGTTCGGCGCACCTTCTACGCCGAGAAGGCGGAAAGCGATGCTCCTCACCAGGCCCAAAAGGTACCGTCTTCTACTGACAATGCAGATTCGCGGCCGAAACTGGTCCTAGAAAACATGAAGTGGGTATACGACAACAAAATCAAGCCTCTCACAGAGCCCTTTCGCAAGGACATCTTCCTTTGCTATGGCAGTGGTTGCGAACACAATAACAAGTACTATGGTTTTGAAGGCGTTGTTCAGCACTACGGAGCCAAGCATACAGCCGCCTTTAGCTCCGGGAATGTTGTGGTTGCTTGGAGAGAAGCCGAATGGCCCGAGGATCCACCTTTCCATCCGGACCCTATGTCTGTCAAGAATCCACTCCTCACCCATCACCCTGCAGCAACTACAGGTGGGTATGGTGGCTACTACGGTGGATACTCCCGCGCAGGGACAGCGACCCCACACATGCCAACACACCTTCCGCAAGCAAGTCCCGGGCCTTACAACTATGGAAACCAATATGCAGGACCATTTGCTCCGCCACAGATGCCTCCTGGTTCGATGAATGGATTGGAATATCCACAGCCGTATGCGACTCCGGTGGATGTTTACTCACACCAGGCAATGGGCCCCCCAGGATATGCTGCCCATGCTGCCCAAAATCCTTATTTAACATCTCCAGCAATGATCAACAATGCCATAGCACCACCCCCTCCTCACCCTCCTCCCAATATGCCACCACCCGGCCACGGAATGCCTGAGACCGCTCTTAACGGTACAGAAGATACTGGTCAGAGCACTAGCTCGTTTGACAAGCAAGTAAGTACCGTTATCGAAATGACGCAGGATATGTGGAAGCGTACCTCTGGTATCAAGGACATGCCAAATAGCCTCCGCGTGTACGTGCTGCTACACCGCGTCATCTCAAAGTTTCATGTAGAGTTCAATCACGAACCAAACCTGAATCACTTTATCGATGCCCTTTCCAATCATGAGATCCCCAAAGCATTGAGAAATGCGCCAGGGCTCTCATGCAAAGCCTGCCAGATTGGTTCTGCACACCATCCCACAAGTTCTTTCTACTCCAAGTCCGAAGAGAGGATTACGTATACTGTGTTGAACCTGATGACACATTTCCGGAACCAGCACCAGCCATACCAGCAACCCATTCCTGGTCACGGAGTTCCAAGTGCAAGGCTCGATTGGAAAGAAAACATGATCGAACTACCTAGTGAGCGTTTCATCTCAGGTTTGATTCATGCTCCAGGTATGGATGACGAGAAACTGCTCATGATTGCGACGGTTTTTCCCAACCTGTTCCCCATGCCTCTTCCCAAGATTGATGTGATTGATAGCCATGGGCTAGCCTCACCTGCTTCTTCTGGCCCAAAAGACACGGACAAGACGACTGGTGCAATCCATGCCCCAGGCGAGTCAGGAGGACCTCCCGCTTCTTCGATCATGACCGGCCCAGAAGCTAACACTTCGTTGCCTGCAAAACCACCGGACACTGGGTATGACCCTCATCGCTCGGCTCTCTCAAGCGAAGCCAATGACCCACCGAGCTCTACGAATATGAAAAGGTTCTACAGAGAGGGCTCGCCTGCAGAGCGTAGACAACACCATTATGCTGAACCTCGCTACTATGTAGGTCATCTGGGGTACTTTACTAAATCTAACCGAGAGCTGACGATTGTTTAGATGCCAAGAGATCACCTGGACGACGGGTATCACCGCCCACGTGAGTACGTAGAATATGCTCCTAGTCCTAGGATTATCCATGCAGGTCCTGCATACGACGAATACACTGGTCGCCGAACAGCATTCCGGGAGCAAGAGCGATACTACGGACCACCAGAAGATATTGTCTACGCACACCCGCGTGAAGGAAGTCATGGCAGCCGAGAGTACAGTGCCTATCCACGCCCAGTCAGATACTACGAAGAAGACGACCATCGGCCTGAGTACCGCTACATGAATGAGCGTCCACCACAGGATGCCAGCCCACTACAAGGGCAATCTGCAGCAGACAAATTCCTGGCAGAGAATGAGCCTCCCCAGCCTCCGCCACCACTGCAGCCAGAAGGCGAACCCCCAGCACCGATCCATGAAAACGAGGGAGGATCTCGTTACACGCCTCCGCCTCCAGACGCTCCCGCGCCAGCTGAAGCTAGCGCACCAATCCGTCCACTCGGTCCACCGCATCCTAGAGCACCATCGACCGTTTCCAACAGCTCTAGATTCGATGACTATCAATCCAACGGACATCGTATGCCCATGTCTGGGCCGAGTGGTCCGCCCCCAAGAAGACCTGGACCTCAGCGTCGCAGAGATCGCCCCTATGAACATCGTGGGCACTCTCGCTACCAACGCTACATGAGTGTCGCCCGCGATGATCCATATGGCCGCGGGTCCAGCATGAGTCGGTCGCAGAGCAGGAGATACGAGGAGCAACGCCGTCGTCTCGATCAACAAGAGACGCCACAACCCAACGCTGAACCTGACTATGAGCCAGACTACTCAAGGGAACACAGCATCGACCAGCCCGGGCAAGACGACGGTTATTATCCACATGCACGGCGTCATCCACGCGGTTACGTATCAGTGCAAGATCGCATGCATTCACACGGTCCTGCATACTCGCCACCGCGATATCGATATGATGAGCCCCGTGGGCCGCAACCAGTCTATGTCGATGAGTACGGTCATCCCATCCACGAGTATGAAGTGATTCGCGTGCGAGGCGACCCCAGACAACGTGGGCCATACATGCCCCATCAACCTCGTTACGAACCAGAACCTTATGGATACGTTCCAGTCCAATACGAAAGACCACCACCACATAGGTACAACAGCCGCCCTGAGGAGTATGTGTACTACGAAGAGAGGGAGAGGCCTGTGCCGAGGAGACCAGTGCCAGAGGCCGAAAGTGACGTGTATGAGCCTCAACCAACCGAAATTAAGGTTGAAAGCGTGCCGGTACCTATGCCGCCGGAAGCGCCCTAATCACTGCCATCACGGGGTGCTCGGAGAATTTGACGATGGTTTTTAATATCTTTGTATCTTTTGTGATATCTTGGGATTTTGCATAGCCAAGGTGTCGTGGGCTTCTTCAAGTTATGATGTATTGTTTGCTTGGGAGGTTTGGTCTGAATGTTCTATTTTATTCTAATTCTAGCTGCAACTGCACAAGGAAATACGAATTAATTGGCTTTGATTGGCTCTGTTGCAGTATTGTCTAGTTTGTACTGAAATGTTGTCAGACTTTATTTTGAAGCCGCCTATTAAGCTCGTCATGTGATTGGCTCAGTACTGACATTTCCTCTATTATTCTGACAGCAGCTAAGCCACAAGACGACTAGAATGCGTACCACGGAAACATCAGCGTCAGTTTTGGAGTGGTTCACAGAAAACACCATAAGAGGAATAACTTTTTTGGTTGGCATATCTGCCTTCTAAGGGTATCAAACGGGACATTTTTTAGTAGAGGAGAATGAGAGAGATGGCCCGACTAGGCTGTCGATTCGACGATTGGCTCTGCTGAGGACTTTTCCTCTACGCCTTGAGCAGCGGCATAGATCTTGTTTTGAGCAAGACGCTAGGCAATCATTAGCAACCAATTTCAAGTAAAGGTAGGGTCTGAAGTATACATACCAACAAGTTCCTCAGCAGAACAGCAATCGTAACCTTTCCAATCGCCGGAACATAAATCGAAGCCTTCCCCTTAACCTCCGGTGTGAAATTCCTCTCACTCGAGAAATTAATGCACGCAGCACCGTCGCGCATCAGCTCAAGCGGCACCTTGTACTTGTCACCAGGCACACCGCTAATCACGACGTCGCTGAGCGGAAGACAATCCTTCAGCGTCCAGCCTGGCTTCTCAACAACCTCATGCCGCCTCTTGCGCAAGCCCACACCGCGCGTGAATTCCTGCACATCATTAATATCAACACTATACACCTGCGCGCCATCATTCGCCAGCAGTGCCGCAAGCGGCCTGCCCACAACCTCACTGCGATTAATCACAGTAATCGTGCGTCCATGCAACCGATTCCCATACGGCAGAATCGTATTGTAAATCCTGAGATACTCGAGTATCTTGATCACGGCCAGCGGGGTGCACGGTAAGATGGATTTTTTGGTGTTGGAGGGTTCGTCGAGGAAGCGAATGTTTTGGTACATGTTGAAGATGTAGCGGTGGGAGAGGCCTTCAACGTCTTTGTCGATGGACACGATTTGCTGGAGGTATTGGTCTTGGCGGGAGCCGAAGATGGGGTAGTAGACTATTATGCCGTCGACTGCTGGGTCGGCGTTGGCGTCAAGGAGGGCGTCTTCGAGGTTGTCGCGGTTGATTTCGCGGAGTTGGAAGGAGAAGCCACTGTGGTTGGGGGAGTGAGGCGTTAGTGAGGGAATCTTTTCTCTTTTTCTCTCTCTCTCGCTTTTTTTTGGGGAGTTGCATGGGGATTTTTTTTTCTCTGGCGAAGTGTCTGCTAAAACGAATAATTTTGCTCACTTTTCAACACAAGTTTTGCCCGTCCATTCTGCGTAGACTCGCGCAGCGGGATCAGCGCTGGACAGGAATCCGACGAGGAGGGGCTTGCGTCCGATTTTGGCCAAGCCGTCGCGCACCTCGTCGAGAAGGCCTTTGGCGATGTTGTTGGCGAGGATGACTTTGCAGTTGGGTTTATCGTCGGCCATGGTGGGGTAATGTTTTTTTTGGGGAAGGAATGGGGGGAAATCTGGGGGGAAAGTGAAAGGCTGGGTCTCCCAGGAAAACGATATTTATACAACGGCCACTACTTTTGCTGGAACAGCGGCACTTGTAGTTTGACTATTTTTAAAATGCTCAATTTACTCACTTGCCGAATCGTCCTACTATAACTTTTTTTTCTGCGCGCGGGCGGGCTTGTGCCCCACCGTCCGATACCGGCCAATCAGCAGCTCCGCAACTCCGTAACGTCATGGCGGGAGTGTGTGGGTTTGGTTCGCGACTTGTAAACCACATTTTTGATATCCGTCTCTCAACTACCAGAACGTGAGAATGTCGGATATTCAGAAGTATCTACTGGATTTTGACAAGAATAAGAAGGAGGCGACTGCGACTGCTCAGGCGAGCGCCACGCGTATGTATGAGGCTTTCTGGAGGGGCACCGGGGATGTGGGGGGACATGGCATGCTGATAGTAGACAGGACTCAAGAATGGCGAATTGAAGCTGATTAGTTTGGTCACTGACCTTGGGGAGTATTTGAATAGCGAAGATGGCGCGACACGATCCAACAGTAAGGAATCATTGGGGTTCTGGTGTGCATAGTGCTAATCTTCAACAGCTATGTCATATCTCGCAGAGGTACTTGCTGCCACGCCACAAAAGGTTCTGTCCCTACAGCAACGTACGTAAACCAAGACTATCCTTTTGATGTGGCATCAGAGCATCCGCACATGCATGAGCCATCGCGACTCCTACACTCTTGTTTGAACCAGACCGAGATATCGATGGCATATCGGCACGAAGATGAGGCGCTACGTTTGTCGGAAATATGGAGCTAATCTTGGTACTCAGGAAATCTGCTATGCGACTTCACCCTTTCCCGGACCGAAGACAACGAAGGTCTAGGATCATGTGCAAAGGCGTTGTTGGCGCTCGAGGAGCTTGGAAAGTGGGATGACCAACGGGTCGTCGCTATTGTCGAGGCGCTCCTTTCCAATACCCACCCATTACGCCAGTACAAACAGCAAAGCGAGCGATATCCGGTACTACAACTCATAAACACCCTCATGGCCAAGTACCGCGGAGTTCTTCGAGCCCACCACGATGCGACGCCCGACTTCATGGCGCGCTTCATATCATACTTTGACGGGGAGAAAGACCCTCGGAACCTGATGGTCGTGTTCTCTATACTGAGGGTTCCGATGACTGAGTGGAGCATTGGCGGTGATGCTCAAGATCTTTTCGATGCCGTATTCAACTACTTTCCTATCACATTCAGACCACCACCCGACGACCCATACGGAATTACCGCTCAGGACCTCAAGGACCGATTACGGGACTGCATTTCGTCTACGGCCGATTTTGCCCCGTATGCTTTCCCCGCGCTTCTGGACAAGCTCGACTCTACATCTATGAACACAAAGCGAGATGTGCTAACGACGATCACTGCCTGTGTGAGAGAATACGGACCAAAAACAGTATCGCTGTATGCTGTGACATTATGGGATGCTCTAAAGTTTGAAGTACTCAATGTGCAAGAGGAAAACCTCGCCCAAGAAGCGCTCAACGCCCTGGCCGCAATCGCAAAAATACTATCGCAGGGTACCCCAGGGTCGCTGAATGCATATCTCAAACCGGTCATCAAGGAATGCAATGAGCATCTTGAAGATGCTCCTACAAAGCAATCACAAGCGTCCGCACGGTTCCTACAAAGCATTGCCAACGTATCCCCAGAAGTCACCAGTATTCTCCTAGCAGGGGTGCTACCCAACCTCTTCCTCTTGTTTCAGACAGCAGATACAATGGCCAAGCGTCGGGGTTTGCTGGAAGTCCTTGTTCAATTGGTAAAAGCCAACATTGATGTTTACGGTGATTGGAGGAACATAGGTTCAGGCGGCGAACAAGCTGGCAAGAATTCGCTGGCTGAATTCCGAGATCAAGCATTCGAGGTGATGCTGGATGGACTCGAAACAGCTCCTGTCAAAGAGGTATCTTTCCGATTGGTATGTCTTGATGGGCTAGTCCAATTATCCAAAACCCGCGCACTTTTGAGTGATGAGGATGTTGGCAGGATCATCCAATTGCTACACACGATTGTTGTTCACGAAGAACCATATGGGAAAGATGAGATCAAAGAGGCAGCAATCAACGGAATCGTCGAAATTGCACATCAGAAGCCGCAGGTTGTCGTTGATAAGGCCTTTCCAGCTTTCCTGGCCCAGTTACCAGATACAGACACAGGCGGATCTCAGAGCTACTCTACCGTGCTCGAAGCTTTTGCTAAGCTCGCCAGCGAAGAACAGGTTTTTGACACCGTCATAATACGTCTCAAGAACAAATTTAGCGTAGCGGTGCAGCAGGGTGCCTCTTCAACATACATTGTTGCACTCCTCTCGGCAATCCTGTATGCGCTAAAAAAGGGCGAACGCAAACTGTCTGAAGGCTCAGGAAGCTCGACATACTACAAGGACATTGCACTACCATTGATCCAGCGCGTATCGAGCTCAGACGAGTCACATCCGGCAGCATTCAACGACGAGACAACCATAGATCTTGTTGGTCGCATCTGCAACCTAATCATCAGACACCTGCCCACCGATCAGCAGAACGCTATCGCTGCAGAACTATACACGCTGTTCCGTGGCACACCACAAGCCGAACTTCCACCTTTCAATGCCAGCGCAAGCGTAGAGGCTGACAAAACTATGATCGTTTCGACACATATCCTCGCGTCTTTCAGAAAAGATACAACCCTTCCCTGCGAGCTGCAGCTACTTGTTTCTTCTCTCGCAGAATACGTCCAGAAACCCACACTATCCGTCCCAGTTCGATCAGCATCTCTCCGTCAGATGTCGCTCATCATCAACAAGTACTATACTTCGGCTGCACTTAAGACATGCATGGATCCTCTTATCGCAAATTTTGATCTTTTGAACCCGGAGAAGCTAGACCCGCCACGGATACGCATAATCTTTGCTTGTCTCAAGGGAATCGTACTACGTAGCAGTCCAGCGTTGAATACACTGTACCCAACACTGCTATCCTTACTGTCACACCCCAAGTACGGTAGTACAGTAGCCCAAGGTTTCACCACACTGCTACAACCCGACGATCTCCTGACCAAAGCGAGCCACTGCCAGATCGTCGGCCTCCACAAGCACAAGACCTTCGCATTGCTAGTACCGAACATCACATCCGCTTTTCGCGACGCAGACGCTCAAACGAAACCAAACTACTTGATTGCGCTTAGCGGAGCGCTAAGATGGATGCCATTCGACATTGTAGTCGAAGAAGTCGGACAACTCGTTACACTGCTCCTTCAATCCCTTGACCTCAAAGGCGTTGATGCCGTCAAAGAGGCTGCAATCGGCACGCTTACCAGCACACTCGCTGAGAAACCACCTGTCCTTGAGCAGCACACCGGCGCACTCATTTCGCGTCTTCTTGCCAACGCCATTGTTGTCAAAGATGGCAAGACGGGTCCGCCTCCGCCGCCGAGCGTGAGGGTAGCGGCGCTCAAGTGTTTATTACTTGTAGCGGATAAGTTCAAAGAGGATACTTTGGTCAAGTATAGGAGGGAGGTCGTTAGGAGGTTGATTGCTGCG
Organism: Bipolaris sorokiniana ND90Pr; assembly: GCF_000338995.1. Classification (NCBI taxonomy): domain Eukaryota; kingdom Fungi; phylum Ascomycota; class Dothideomycetes; order Pleosporales; family Pleosporaceae; genus Bipolaris; species Bipolaris sorokiniana. The sequence continues at coordinate 305,381 of NW_006911903.1, read as the reverse complement.
CTGGATGATGGCAAGAGAGAGGTTAGGACTGCGGCGGTGAAATGCAGGGCGAAGTGGCTGTTGGCTGATGAGCCGGACGATGAGTAGGAACATGCTATAGCGCTGATATAGAGTGTTTTTTTTTCGTAACAATTCACGACATATTAACGACTGATTATGAGACGCGTACGATGTTTAATTAAACCTTTCATTTTGTCTTTTTCTTCTCAGGGACGCAAGTTGTCCATACTACTCAAATGGTATAGTCTCGCTCAACATTTTTTCAACGCCAGGAATGGATTCCGATAAACGCCGCCCATGCAGTAAGTACGTCTTTGCACACTTCATACTCTCATCTTCTTGGGTGTCTTCTCCTCCACCTCGTCGTCGTCTTCACTTGCGCTATCCTCGACACCAGCCTCCTCGTCGTCGTCATCATCCTCATTACGACCACGCTTGAGACCCTTCATCTTCCTTGTCTGCAGGTCACCAAAGTCCTGCTTGCCGACGTGGACCTTGGCCGTCTTGTCACCCATTGCGTTCATATCAATGTTCTTCTTGGTGCGAGCCTCTGCGCCCTTGGGTGTCTTCATGGCCTGCTTGAGCATGTCTGGGTCGGGGAACATTTCGCGGCCGAGGGTGAAGTCCATGCGTGGGCCCATTTCCTCAACTTCGATGCGCGGCAGCTTCTGGCCGGAGCGCTTTGTGCGCAAGAGGTAGAAGCGCAGGTGGATGGGTGGGCTGGGGAGCTCGTCGGTGGGTTCTTCGGCCGAGATGGAGACGAGGTACTGTAGGCCCTCGACATCGATTTCGTTTGTATCTTGGCCCTTGAAGAAATCCAGAAACAGGCTCTTAGCTAGGGTGTACTTTGTCTGGTTGGGGTCTTCGAAGACGGTGCCGTGGAAGCTAATCATGGGCTTGAGACCAATCGAAGGTTTCTTGTTCTTGAATTGCTGCAGTGTGCGGAATGTTTCTGGGTTGATATAGAGCTCTAGCATGTCGAGCATCTTGTACGAGAAGGTGCGGGCGAGTGTCAGGCAGTGTGGGCGCTTCTTCGAGTGCAGCGACAGGACGAGGAGCGAGGTGTCGTTCTTCTGGGAGAAGAACTCGAGCGAAGAGGCATCGTCGAAGGGGTGAATGTCATTCTTCTTGGTGAAGCGCTCGACAAAAGGACGCTTGATAGTGGTAAGATCGGCGACGGCAAGCTTGAGGATTTGCGACGTCTTTTGGCCTGAGACAAAAAGCGTCGTCTTTGGGTTCTCGTTCTGTTGCGGCTCGCGCTTTTTCATTTCGCGCTTGGCGCGGGCATTCTTGGGCTTGCTGGGGGAAATTGTTAGAAAATATTGATCTTGGTGATTCTGCGACTCATTCTACATACGCTTGCTTGAGCATATTGGCGGTGTTGGTGGTTTTACTGCTTGCGTTGCTCGAGATGCTTGTCTGGAAATCTTGGCGGAAACAAAAAGTTCCAACGATAGCCGGGACCGGAGAAACAATTGGACCGATAAATCTGATAACGCCGCCCATGGTGGGGTGGGCAGTTCCGCAGTTCGGCGCCCCTCTGACGTGATTTCCTCTGCAGGGCGGCGACTAAATATTAATCAGATCAGCCTCGCAGTTATAGACTTGCTTTGTACTATACATCCCGCACTTGATTCACAGTCTACTTTGATCAATCCAAATTTACTCTACAATGGCTACCCTGCAAGAGATCGCCGACGAGACGGCGTTCCAGTCGACCATTTCCGCCCTCCCCGCCTCCACACTCGCCGTCATCTACTTCAACGCACCATGGGCAAAGCCATGCGAGCAAATGTCCGTTGTCCTCAAGACACTTGCCAGCACATACTCGGCCGACGCACCGATATCCTTTTTCTCCGTCAACGCCGAAGAACTACCAGAAGTCTCCGAGACCTACGATGTCACCGCAGTCCCATACATCGTCCTACAGAAGGACGGCAAAGTCCTAGAGACCGTCTCAGGCTCTGATGCCTCAAAAGTACGAGCAGCAGTTGAAAAGTATGCTGGCGCCGGCAGCGGCCAGTCGAGTCTACCTCCCGCGCAAACAGTCACACGACCCCAAGAGAATGGCGATAGTTCAGGCAAGAATCTTGCAGGCTACACACCAAGCGCACAGGATCCCAAGACTGCGCCCGAACAGACTGCAGGCGAGCAACAAACAAGCAAGGAAGAGCTACACCAAAGGCTATCAGAGCTCGTCAAGGCTGCACCCGTCATGCTGTTTATGAAGGGCACACCAAGCGCACCCCAATGCGGCTTCAGCCGACAAACGGTTAGCATTCTTCGCGAAAAAGGAATTCGCTATGGATTTTTCAACATATTGGCCGACGACGAGGTTAGGCAGGGTTTGAAGGAGTTTGCTGATTGGCCTACGTTCCCTCAGTTGTGGGCCGACGGTGAGCTTGTAGGTGGCCTTGATATTGTAAGTGTCCTGCCTCTACCCTGACAGATTACAATACTTACTAGTAATACACAGGTCAAAGAGGAGTTTGAGAACGACCCCCAGTTCCTCTCCCAATATGCTGCTAATGCATCCAAAACGACTGTTTAAATTGCAGCATGACGAGGTGGAACTAAAACGACACGGTTTGATGAGTTGCTCACTCCAAGGAGTAGGGCTATTTGGAGGGACACATAGGGAAATATAGGAGACTAGTAGTGCCCTGAATATGAATGAAACTGAGAGCTAGGGCTGATATTGGATGATGGACGGCATGTTTTGATAATTGAAGGGATGGTTAAGAAGTGTGAGGGTTGATTGTTGAGCCAGAGCAGAATACATCAGTTCCGATGCTAGGCCTGGTTTAGCAATACTTAACTGGGTATAATAACAAAAGATGCCGCGATCAACTTAGCAGATTTTGCAAGTTAACATAACTACCTGTAGTTGACACACAGCAATGTAAAGCTATTCTCCTACAACCAGAGAGTCTCTGAACAGTGTTTCCGCAATAGTACTTATGCCGTTGATCTTTTCCTGACGGTCATTAGTCACCCCTTTATCAGTTAAACGTCAGGTAACGTAGTGGGCTAATTGGTTAGTGGAAAACACATATAACCGTGCAAGTGGCCTGGGCTTCCATCTAACATACCTAGCATTCAATTAGTACTTGAAGAATTGCTGCCTTAGGTCTAGCCACAACCAGTATCCACTTGACGCTCCCCTTTGAGCCTACTAATGCCAACTTCCACTGGGCGCAGGACGCTTCTGCTTGACGCCCATATCTTTAGCAAGCTGTACAAACCATTCCTCATCATAGCCATTGAAGTAGATAAGCTTAGTGAAGATCTCACGGAATATTACATCCGTTGGCTTCGAGTAGTCCACAATAATATCGACCTTGTCATTACACAGTGCGAGCAAACCATACACCCTATCACGAGGATCCTCGCATTTCCGCGTGGAAAAGTCGCGTAACAAGGCTATTAAATGCAAGTCGGGTAATATGAACGTCTTTCCGTTGAATCTGTCGCGTCTCGCATCAAGAAGATTACGCACTGGCTTCGGAATCGCAACGAAATTCCCTTGACGATATCCGAACCAGCTCGGTAAGCAAGAAATGAATCTCAGTCTCCTGATGGCGGCCAGCGTGATGGCACATGGACCGCAAGCAAGCACTATGTCTCGAGCGAGTACAAATTCTTGGACGACCCAGAGCCGATTCCAATATGGTTGGCGCAGTAGGTTTTCAACAGTGTGGCAGTCTTTGAGAAGTCCATCGAGGTAATCTTGCTGCTCATTGTGCAGAGCAAGCCAAAGTACGATGTCAGGAAAAGTTGGAGGATAAATTTCAGTGGCGAGCTCGTCCACGAACCAAGTATCCGCTATGAGTTGCATTGCCGTGCCACTCTCCTCGTCACCGCGACCTAGCCACACAATAACACGCTGCGCTTGTTTATATATCTCAGCCATGCGCCTAACTTGGTGTGATTTCTCTTTCTCGGATGACTGATTGATGCAAAGCTGATCTATCCATAGATACTGGGGATGCAAGAGAGGACAGTCATGCTTATCGAGGAGAGTGATGCCAATTCGAATACGTTCAAGGAAGTCGGACAGATTTTGCCGAATCTCGAACGGTTTTTCATTCAGAGTGATGATACTTGTTGGAATTGGAGGTCCCCACGTGTAAGACAAAGCCTCGTATGGAGGGCATTCATTGAGGTCAAAGCTGTCAAGAGTGTAGCCAGACTGGCTGTCGAGTTTGTCCGAAAAGCGGAGTAGACGTATGTGGTTGCTATTAGGATCAAGCGGCTTGTATTGGAAACGATCCATCGAAGTGTAGCGGAGAGCGCAATGTCATCCTGCTAATCATTTTATAAAATTCTGACAAGGTGTAAAACTCTAAATATAAATATTGTGGTGGCTGTGCTTTCCGGTGCGCAACAGAAGGCTTCAGCACATCAGGCATGCAGGCGTCGATCCTACTGTAAATTTTGGTATCTGGTCGTACGACAGCAGTCTACTACAAGCTTAAAAACGATTGAAAGAAGACTGTAGGTCACCATAACGCGCTGACCGGACTGGAGTCGGTTTTTACCGAAGTACCTGCGCTTTATCTCGTGACGGGGGCGTCTCGCAACCCAGGCATGGACGTTACTATTAGTGCAACTCTGAGCCGAAGCGGTTCCCCGCCCTATCTAACAAGCTTCCTTGTCACAACTGCCTTTGTCGCTATACCTTTCCCCATTATTTCTTGTCAAGCTCGGACAATATGCCGGACTCTAAAATACTCCTAGTCTACACCCATACGAAATTGCCTGTCTGTCTAGCAGCATAAACGTCATGCAGAACATTAGGCCTACCCTGGCCCCCAGCTCCGGACTCCGAGCCCACCGCAAGTCGCAGCCCTCTACTTTGATGCCTATCCTCAACGCTGTTGCGGCAGACTAAAAATCAGCCGCATATTCCCCCGAGCGGCCTTTCCCCCGTAGCCGTAAGACATACATGTGATGTTTGCGATTCGCCATAATTGCCCTCTTCAGTGAGAACTTGCATTCCCCAGCCCCCTTCCCCCTCCTCAGAAGCCCACCTCTTCAGCGTCTCCCCAAGCATGCTCCCCTCACAATCCGCCTCCAAAATACCCCCGGTAAAACCCGACGACCGCTCCTTCCCACGCATCCTCTGTCTCCATGGTGGCGGCGTCAATGCCGCAATCTTCGAAGCGCAAGCACGATGCCTAATCCGTCATTTGCAACACTCGTTCCGCCTCGTATGGGTCGACGCGCCCTTCTTCTGCGACCCGCACCCAGACGTCGTTGACGTGTACAGCAGCTACTCGCCCTTCCGCCGGTGGCTGCGCTGGCTACCCTCGCACCCTGAACTCGACGAGGAAACGTGCATTGAAGAGATTGGCTACGCCATGCGCACCGCCATGCAAGACGACGACCAAGCGGGGGGCACGGGCGAGTGGGTTGGTCTCATGGGCTTCAGCCAGGGCGCAAAGCTATCGGCGAGTTTGCTGCTTGAGCAACAGGCCCGCGAGAACGAAGCAAAGAAGCGTGGTCCTGCGGCGCCGATAACACCAGGTCCCACCGGTTTCCCAGATATCAAGTGGCGCTTTGGTGTGTTGCTTGCAGGGAGGGCGCCATTGTCCAATCTCAATCCCAAGCTGCTGACTAGCAAGACGCTGGTGAATGCGGGTAGGATATCAGAGGGTTTTGAGTTTTGCAAGGAGGTGGATGAGGAGGCGACGCTTAGGGTGCCGACGCTGCATGTGCATGGTTTGGCGGATCCGGGACTGGAGTTGCATAGGAAGTTGCTGAATGAGTATTGTGAGAAAGGGACCGCGACGCTGGTGGAGTGGCCAGGCGCGCATCGGATTCCGATTAAGAGTGTGGATGTTGATCCTGTGGTTGCTGCTATTTATGATTTGGCTGAGAGAGTGGGAGTGAGTGTGCTGAGGACTGTGTGAGGGTGTTGGGTTTGGGGACGGGAAGGTGCACATATGATGATTTCTTGTTTACATAACATTCCTGCTTCTTTGCTTTGTGGATTATAGAAGGCGCATCTTGCAACAAAATTAGAAGATACCATAGATCAACCGTCTTTATCCTATCGTCTTTTCACTCTATCAATATCGGACTACGCTTTTCTGTCTCGCCGGTTTCACATTTCTCATCTTTCCCCCAGTGACATAATCCTAGCGTGTTCAGCGTCGTCACTTTTTCTTACCGTCAGATACGTATGATACAATACCTCAATTTACAAATCAAGATATTTCATTCTTACTTGTCTACACACCCTCTGGATCGTCTCAAACCCTATCAAATACTCTCTACCATCCAACTCACATGCAAAAGCCCCAGCCTCATCTATCCAACCTATCAACTTACCCCGATAAGCACTTCACTATCCCACCTACACTACATACTCAACACTCTGGATTACCATAGAAGAGAAAGAGAAACAAGACCGGCTATGCGCCTTACCCATAACCGGCCCGGTCCGGTTCGATCCCGATAAGGTCAACCGTGCCGGTTTAATCCAGAACGTTGTTTTAGAGGTTGGAGTTGCTTACCAGGTTGCAGATCCTGGATAAGTTTAGGAGGGTATGATTGGTGGTGTAGACGCGCTGATGTCGGGATCGAGAGCTAGGTTGACATCACAGGAAGCTTGGGAGGGGGCTGGTTATTCCACTTGACTTTTTTTTCGTATTTGTGGAGGTATGATGCGGTTTGGATGCTGGAGTGGTGGAAGTGAGACTGCAGAATATATTTACGACTAAATCAAGTTGATGTGCTGGCAAGGTTGTATTTAATGTAAGTCTATTTTCTTTGGAGCTAGGATTTGGATCCGTTGTGGGAATTATCAGTCGAGACATTTCAAGTCGGATTAAGAGTCGGTTGACCGTATCATCTGATGAATTGGTTCTATTGCTTTGATGCTTGTCCTTATGTGACCCTAGACTGAACTAGATACTAGACGAAAGGGTGTGAAGGAGTAAGTGCCGAATGACAGCACGCGGGATTCGATGCAAAAGGACGGCGCATAGAAGCGGAAAGCGATGGTATCCATGCATGGTGTAGACCGATGGTCTATATGACCCAGAGATCTTCTCGGTGTAATATGGATGGGTATGGATCCGATGATATGGTGTGAGGTATGAATCCCAAAAACAACAGTTTTCGTGTATTCACATTGCTGCCAACTACAAACGACATGCCAAGCTGGTGTTAAATAAGACATGAGAAAGATTTCGCAACCAAAATGTCGAGGTGTTTTTATTTTCACTTACAACTGAGAGATAAAGACATCAGGGTTGTCAGCACTTCCCTGCTATCGGATCTGCAGTATGTCTTTGTTGGCATGTTTGTAAGCTAAAGGAGGGGTTATCAGACAGGGGAGGGCTTTTGCTGGCTAGTCATGGCGAGAGAATGTGGCACGAGTGCATACTGTTAGTTTTCTGTAGGTAATGGCATGCAAAGCATCTGGGCGGGTGACGAGGACGATGTACGTTAGGTGGTCGCCTTCCTAAGGGGAACCGGGAATAGACGAGGCGTGGACGAATCGGAGTCGAGAGCGTTCCGCGTCGAGAAAGTATCCGCCGCATATCTTCGGCTCCGAGCGCTTCTTGAGATGCCGTACACGCCCTATGAAACTTTGGACATAGCCTGCAATGCCGCAGACACTTTTATACCCGCTACAGCGCCTTCTCAGTACGTGGTCTCATCCACGTCCGGTCCAGTTGACCTCACACATCCCCAAGGAACAAGCCTGACTGCGAACACTCGAGCCGTCGCCGCATCCATTGCCCGCCCCGCGAACCCCACCCTTCGCAACCTGCATACAACAGCACGGCTCACCATGGGCGAGTTCGATCAGTATTCTGCCATGAGCAACAAGTCTGTGCCCAATGGCATACCGTCCGACGGCACGGCCTGGGGTAGTGGAAAGAACCCAGCCGCCTTTGACTTGCGTTCGGATGTGCACACGACCCCTACCATGTCCATGCTGAGGGCTATTCAGCAATGCACCCTACTCGATGATGTCTTCATGGAGGATCCTACTACGCTCTCTCTTGAACGCTTCATTGCCGACTTGAGCGGAAAAGAAGAGGGGCTTCTTGTTCTCTCGGGTACCATGGGCAACCAGGTTGCATTCCGGGCACACCTTACCTGCCCTCCACATGCCGTGATTGTCGACCGGCGAGGGCACATTGTCAATTACGAGGCAGGAGGTGTAGCTACCTTGTCTCAGGCCATGGTCCAGTCTCTCGACGCGACAAATGGCACATACCTCACTTTGGAAGATATTCAAAAGTATGCGACACTCTCGGATGACGTGCACTCATGCCCAACGCGCATGATTTCTCTTGAAAACACACTGAATGGTGCCATCATGCCTCTTTCTGAAGTCAAGCGGATATCTGCTTGGGCACGCCAACATGGTATCATCATGCATCTGGACGGTGCGCGCTTGTGGGAGGCTGTTGCTGCAGGCGCCGGTTCCCTAAAGGAATACTGTGCCGAATTCGACAGCATCAGTCTGTGCATCAGCAAAGGCCTAGGTGCGCCCATTGGAAGCCTCCTTGTTGGTACAAAAGCTTTCATCAAACGCAGCCGCTGGATCCGCAAGTCAATTGGCGGAGGGCTGCGCCAGGCTGGTGTGGTCGCTGCTCCGATGCGCATTGCCATTGAAGAGACATTCCTTGGCGGGAAGCTCGCACAGTCGCACAAGAATGCGAAGAGAATTGCGAAGATGTGGACCGACCTAGGAGGCAAGCTGCAATACCCGGTAGACACAAACATGGTTTGGTTGGACCTGGCGGCCCATCATATCGAGCGCAACAGCTTCATCGAGCTAGCGGAAAAGTATGGGGTAAGGACAGGTAGTGGTAGACTGGTCATACATTACCAGATTGGAGAAGAGGCGATTGAAGCGTTACAAAAGGTCTTTACTGAGTTGTTGACGGGCAAAGAGTCGGCCGGCAAGCTTGCCGAAGCCCCGCATGACCCGGAGGATTTGAAGCTGAAGGGCAAAGGCGTGGAGTAGACGGCTTTCCAGCCACAATTATCTATTAGTCATCGAATCCATAGACCAATTAGATCATGGGGCTCAGCCACGCAGCCACACCGATTCCCAGTACCTGCATGGATAGCTGCCGCGTTATACCGAAATCGCTCAGAATTTGGGTACCGCCAACGCTTCCAAGACTACGCTATTACGTTCGACTTTGAACCCCAGACCTGATAGACAGCCGTCCTGACGTCAACTGAAAGCTCGTCATACAACAGCAGAACATGACACGGCCAAGATGGTAGCTGAAAAATGGTACATGAGGCTCTTGGAGAGGCCGCGGCGTCTCTTGTCAGCCAGAAAAACTCGTTCTTTGAATTGCTTAGACTCTTTTTGACAATGTACAAGCACACACGCGTCATAGCCTCTGTGCAAAAAAGTTATCGCCAGACGTCATTCCCTCCAAGAAGATTTCCTAGACCCCGGATGCGGACGACTATTTCTTCCAACCTAGTTCCTTCACAATCCTTGTTATCTTTCTCATCACATCAGTTTTCCACATCTACCGCCAAAATGGTACCACCAATAGCACAGAACCGCACACTTCTCTCCAACCATCCGGACAAGGTCCGCATGCTTGTTCTTGAGACGGATGAGACACACCCCGATACTCAGGAAGAGACTGGTTCCTTTGGTGTTGTACTGGGTGAACTCCTCAAGAAGGCTGGAGACGAGCATGATCCGCAGCTAGGCATTGAAACGGCTATGCAATATGTCGTTGAGCCAGAGGGCGGCAAAATACCAACACTAGAAGAAATTCAAGACGACGTGCATGCCATCCTGATCACGGGAAGCTGCTGGGACGCACATGGCGATAACCCATGGATCCTGAAACTTATGCAGTTCATCAGAGGTGCGTAAACTAGGTTTCAAGAATGACAAGCGAAGGAATGGCTGACAACGACGTTAGATGTCTGGCAGAACCGCCCCGATATCCGCTTCACAGGAATCTGCTTTGGTCACCAGATTCTCTGCCGTACACTAGGATCTACCGTGAAACCAAAGAAGAATGGCGAGTGGGAACTGTCGCACCACCCAATCCAGCTTACGAAAATCGGCCGCGAACTCTTCAATCTGCCAGAGACTGAGACCAAGATCCATCTTCACCAAATGCACCTGGACCATGTTGTTAATCCTCCTTCACCAGAAGCAACAGATTTGCTGCCAAAGGATACCAAAGTACATGTTTGGGGCACGAGCGATCACACTGGAGTTCAGGGCGTGTATATTCGAAAGAGGTTATTCACGACGCAAGGACATATGGAGTTTGATGAGAAACTTGTTAAGAGACAATTGGAGATGAGGGTTGAGAGCGGTAGTGTAAGCAAGGAGGCGGCCGATGAGGCTGCTGAAAGAGCTGACTGGATGCATGATGGATTGGTTGTAGCCAAGGCTGTACTGAGGTTCTTCCATGGCGACGACGATCAATATGATTAACGCAAAAAGCTTACAATTGCCATTAGGAGTGGCTATGAGAGATTCTACGAAAGCATGGTACTGGCGTTTATGGTTGGGAACTGCAAAAAACAGTGGCCAGGTGCGTATCGCATGCTAGTATGGGAGAAGCTCTGATCATCTTTATCGCTGCACTTTTCCATTAAGTTTCTTAGTTATATTGCATCAGTTATTTTCTCTTCTTCCCAAGTATCATATATATATGTTTTTCGCATGGTACCATGGAAGATATAAAACTCCGAGAGCATACAACATTGGGAGCAGACACGCGGATGCCGCAACGCACTCAACTTACCAATTATCGACCCGGCATAACTAGACTCCGAGCCCAAAAGCTTGTCTCGACCTTCCAACCCATCATTTCAAACGATCTCCAAACACCGGGAATAATAACTCTCTTTCGGCATACTATACTCCGACCCAGTTCGGAAATAGCAGTTCGCACTTTGCTATCTCCGGAAGCTGGCTTCCGTCATTGAAGCTACTAGTGGAGCCCACCTGACTCGGTCATCCTCATCGACCTAAGCCTAGAACTAACTACCTACACCGGTGCAACGAACAAAGCAACCGAGTTAGCGTACAGCAAGCGCAATAGAGAGAGAATCGTCACTACCAGAGGCTAAGGAAGCGGCTAAAACCGGCAACCTGCCGTATGTATGTTACAAGATGCAGGTCAGATAGCGAACACAATTGGTATTGGGCTGGGAAAGAGAGAGCCACAGCAACGGTCTGGCAATGCAGCGAACCATGGGCTTGTTCCTCCACTTCCCTAGCGCCACCGTTTGATAGGGCGGTTAGCCATGCATCATGTGTGGAGGTGATCCACATAATGTACCCAGCATGCGTGTCCAACCCTCTAGTTCTCCCTCTCTCTTTCTCTCTCTCTCCGCATCTCAATGACTGGTTTACCCGTCTCCTCAATGTTACATCTAATACGCTTCCGACATACTTGACTACCCCTTCTGCGAACTTGAAGATACACCCGTTGTAGTCATTTCTGGCTGGAGAAAATATAAAGGGCGCTGTTGACATGGCTGCTTCCAAGAGCGAGGACGAGGACGCCAGTGTAGATGTTGCGACGGAGAAGGAGATGGATGTTGAAAATAATGTGACGTCGGAAGTTATACAGCAGCGGGTTTCAGAAGAGCCGTATTCAGTGTTTAGTGAGAGGATGAGGATATGGATTATTGCTCTTGTCTCCGTATCCGCTCTGATATCGCCGTTTGGTGCGGCCATGGTTTTTCCCGCACTCAACTTACTGGCCGATGTGTTGGATATCACGCCTGCGCAGGTCAATATCTCGCTCACAACGTACATGGTATGTTGGCAGTGATTCATTGGGAATCATTGTTATCTTTCCAGGCTCTTCCCCAGTCTTCCAACGACCAGCCTAAGCTCTTTGTATCGCTCAACCGCATATCCTAGTATCTAACATCCACAGATTGCTCAAGCCATAGCCCCAGCCTTCCTCGGTACTCTCTCCGACAACAGTGGACGAAGACTAACCTTTATAATCTGTTTCATAATCTACTGCATAGGCAACATCGGGCTCGCCCTGCAAACAAACTACGTCGCCCTCCTCATCCTACGCATGGTCCAAGCAATCGGTGGCTCCGCAGCCATAGCCTTGACAATGGCCGTCGTAGCCGACATCACCACCTCTGCAGACCGTGGCACCTACATGGGCTACGCCCAAGCCGGCGTACTAATGGGCCCAGCCTTTGGCCCTACAATTGGCGGCCTGCTATCCCGCTACCTAGGCTGGCGCGCAATCTTCTGGTTCCTCTCCATCTTCTCCGGCACCCTCCTCATCCTCTTCGTCTTCTTCTTCCCCGAAACCTGCCGCAAAGTCGTCGGCAACGGCTCCATCCCACCCCGCGGCGTAAATCGCTCAGTCATAAGCTGCATCCAGCAGCGCAAACTCCGCAAACAATTCCCACAGGAAACAACAGCGCCGCTGCCTCCGCGCACCAAGACGGCATGGCCGAATCCACTGGCTACGATGAGAATCCTGGGCGAAAAGGAATCAGGCATCATTCTCCTGTACAATGGCCTCTTCTTCACAGGTTTAATGGTAACCGTAGCCGCGATCCCCGATCTCTTCCACGAAGCCTACGGGCTCGACGAACTCGACATTGGACTCTGCTACATCTCCAACGGCGTCGCCTCTCTCATCGCCTCGCTGACAATGGGCCGCGTCGTCGACTGGAACTTCCGGCGGCACGCCCGCAAAATCGGGCTCGCGATTATCCCGGGGAAGCAGCAGGATCTCAGCAACTTCCCCATCGAGCGCGTGCGCATGGAGGTGTTGCTGCCGAACCATATGGTGGGCGTGCTGGGCATATTCATGTTTGCGTGGACGCTGCAGTTCAAGACGCATATTGCGGGGCCGGAGATTGCGCTGGGGGTCATGGGGTTTTGTATTACGAGTGCGTTTAATATTACGAATGGTTTGTTGATTGAGTTGCATCGTGATCAGCCGGCGGCGGCGACGGCAGCGGTGAACTTTGCGAGGTGTCTGATGAGTGCGGGTGGGTCGGCGGCCATTCTGCCAATGTGTCGCGCGATGAGTCCGGGGTGGGCGTTTACGCTCATTGCGTTTGTGTATGTGGCGTTGTTGCCGGTCGCGCTGTGGGTTATGAGGGATGGCATGAGGTGGCGGCAGGAGTTGGCAGAGAAGAAGAGAGTGAAGGAGGAGGGGATGCGGAGAGATGGTGTATAAGAAGTGTCTCCACTATGTTTAACGTTACAAGACTAATTGTTGATTTTTCTGCAATAAGCTTGTTATTAAGAGGCCCAACTTGCATGCTTATCCTTGTTTGGTGTCACTGCTCGGGAGGGCGCTTACACGCGGCCAACAGCAAGGACGGCCCAGTCCACGGTGCAGAGAGCTTTCTGGAAAATAGAATTTCTGATGAATGTAATCTAACTATGAAGAGAAAATGGGGAAGAGTAACGACACGGCTTAGCTAGCTGCGTCTAAAAACGCAACCTTCTAAATACCAACATAAACTATGTATGAGTTCTTGAAAAAAGGATGAAGAAGAAATGAACCCCAAAAGCAAAAGGCCACCATGATAGCTCTTCATTCCCCTTACTGTCTATCCTCACTCTAATTCCTCCACCCAGTCCCCTCGCCTTTTCCTTTTCCGACTACAGCGACCATGCCCTGCCACACTTCGCTAAAACCATGGTATCCGTTGCCCTCGATCCCACTCGTCAAGAACACCCAGTCGGCAGCTTCCTCTACTTTCCCAATCACATAGCTCAGCACATCCTGATTCAACCTCGGGACAGAGTGCAGAATGACTCCCAGTTTCGAGTTGGGGACGGCTGCCTTGGAAAGAGGCCCCATTGTATCCTTGTCTAGGTACTTTTCGAAAGTTTCTTCGAAAACAACGGTGAGATCGGTAAGGTTGAAGTACGAGTCTGCGAGATAGCCAGGTGAGGCAAGGTCCGCTAGAGGGACAAGACCGGGGTTGTGTGCAATAAAGCCTTTCTTGAACGTCGTACTAGCGTTTCTGACTGCGCGAGTTGCGCGTTCGAGATAGGCATATGATTCCGGGGTGTAAGTGCTGGGTGTTTCGTCGAAGAAGATGCCATCGACGCGCATACGGGTCACATTCGTTACGTAGGGCCAATTTGAGTATGTGTCGATTTCTGCCAAGACATCGTCTACGGTCTTTTTGGTGTAATGTGTCGCTACATAGCCCAAGGTGCGGATATTGGGGTATTGAGCAAGTTTGGGGATTTCGTCCAGGTATACTGAGTCAGGGAGCGAACCCATGCAGGGTCCAGAACAGGGGTTGAGCACGACTGTAAAAGAAACACCGCTGTGCGCCTTTGCTCTGATCTCTGTCAGTATGAGAGAAATAAAAGGATCTTGTATACATACGCTGCGTAGAGCGGATCCCAAGCGCCAGGGCTGGGGTAGATGTAGAGAGGAAGGAGAATAGACATCATGCCACAAATTGTCGAGTTATTGCCTTGCAGATGGAGATCTTTTCTCCAAAGAAATTCCCAGGCGATAGTTGCAGTCGAAAAATCTAGAAAAAGGGCCGGCCCTGTCTGTGGTGCAGTGTGCGGAGCCAGTCCATGTTGTACCTGGCAGCGGGTACTGGCCCTAGCCGCCCGAGCTGCCACGCTATTTAGATGATCCGCAATATAAAACATACATATACATTAGTACCAAATACAGTTCTTGTGTCACGTTGAGGCACTGTATCCGGACTGATGGCGACCCACTACGGCTAAAATAGCGACGGTAACCGAAGATCTAGATTGCGGCAATTCTTCCATCAAATCAATCCTCCTCGATTTCCAAAATTTGACATTTATCTCCACGACGAAAGCTGCAGCCGATATTTGCATGGAGTCCCATGTCCATGAACGTGCGTATCGTGGCGTCCGTAGTCATAGTCGATGAATCCTCAAACTCAGGCCACCCGTTCGGCCGCATATGGAAGAGCATGGAAGTTCCCTGATCAATACTGATGAAGGAGAATTCTGCGTCATATGTAGCTAGATATGGAATAATGATTGGTCCAACAGGATCGGAGTTTGAAGGGCTGCTTATATATCCAGTCAAACTGCGATGGTTGTGATCCGGGGGGACAAAGCACTACATGCTGGGGCTTAAAAAATGACGTGCTATTTCCAAATTATGCGTCCTATATATTGCATCGATGCGTTTGATCGTGATACAATAACTAGAAGTGGTCCTTGTGCCGAGGTGTTTTGATTCCCGTGGTTTGTGCACCAGCTTGACCGCAGCCGCCTTGTCGTTTCTAGCATCCAGAGCAGACGGAGAGTTGACGACAACCTTGGCAAGTCTTTGTAGCAACTGTTCCAGAGATTTTGCCAAGTAGTCCAGAGCGATGGTCGGGGAAGACTACTCATGGAGGGAAAGCGCCATCTGCAATGAAAAAAACAAATAGTCTGCTGTCTGTGTCAAGGTCAGGATACGAGGTGTCGAAGTCCGAAAAGTGGCATGGTAGAGAATGTTGTGGCTGAACTGTGCACCAGCTGAAGATACTGCTGCAGGAGGCACCGGCTGTCTGTATGCGGGACTCCATTCTTGGCCGGGACAATGGTACTTGGGGTCCGAAAATTCGGGTCGAGAACTCGATCTATGCACTGCAAGTAGGTTGGTGGGAATACGAGAAAGGCAGTTGAGAAAAAGGATTGATGCAAAGCAGTCTAGTGAGAGTCGGTTAGTCGGGACGGACCGACTCAACTGGTTGAAGCCTGGGCAGCGGCTGCAAAGCCAATGGAACAAGAGCCCTCAGGCATGCATCGGAATACGGCTATGAAAAGTGTCAGAGGCTTGATCTACATCGTTTCAATCTTCCCGTGGTAATGATAACATTGCTTTGGACGCAATTGCAGGCGTATTTGCTTTTTCCCCAGCCACCAGTCGTGTGTGCTAGTGGGTAGCAACGTCAAGCAAACGTCATTTACAGAACTCACTTGTATAGAGACTTGGGGGGATTCATCTGCTCTGTAATTCCCAAAATTTATTCCAGCATCGACGCACTCAACGGAATGACAAATTCGAGTTTTAGGAATAAGTAGTCTGTTCATAAGCAGAGTAGCCGATAAACCATTTGAGGGGAAGATTAGCGTTGTAGATGAAGTTTTGATCGCACTGATCCGATTCTAGACCTTTAGCCAGTCTCTTTGAGAGATACAAGCTCGCAGTGAACTGGCGACCAAAGACGACCAAATCGACATTGGTAGCCTCCACCTTTGATGCAGCGTTGTTTCTGTTGAAGCTGCCTGCTGCGATGGATTTGATGCCACTTTGTTGTAGAATGTCAAGGTGTTTTCTAAGTGTTGTTCTTGATCTCCCCTAACACTCGCAGGGCTTGCTGTCACATGTGGTAGTTGCAAAGGCCAAGACGGACTCCGATGCCAGCAGCACCAATAGTCTTGGGGCATGCTTGTCCGACTGCCGGGGAAACGACTAGGCCCTTGAATGATCCACCATACGAATCTGTTCTCTTGGTTACACTGCTGTGTAAGTGCTGATTGTGCAGATGTGCGTTGACGCCGTGTATTACAGTGGCATTGAAAGCGAGTGGTGGTAGCTAAGTAAGAGTGGGGTGTTGCGGGTAGAGCGTTCCGGCCAGACATAGTCATCCACCAACGGAAGGTTAGCCTCTACCCACACCAATCAGGCCCGACAGCGATATCGTCACGTGACAGTGCTGTCGATTTGATGATGCAGAGGCTGAAGAGTTGTCAGCGTCGTTGTGCCAGGCTCACGAGAAGAGCATTACATCTCTTGTCCAGGTTATCGCCATCTGCTTTGTGCAGGTTCTCCGCGGATCTGCCATGTCTCTCCCCGTTCCGCCGAAAGGTAGCGCTGCAGACCCACCTTGGGCGCATTCCGCTGTCGATGCCCTCACACCCTTGATCGAAGCGACATACAAAACCCCCGATATAACAACCTACATCAACGGCAGGAAGACCGTCATAAGCAACCCCAATCCCCACTGGACGCTGCTTGACTACCTTCGCGCCCAGCCCAACCTCAAGGGTACTAAACTGGGCTGTGGCGAAGGTGGATGTGGTGCATGTACAGTCGTACTTCAAGTCGCAGACTCGCAGTCTGAGAAGAAACGAATTAAGTATCTGTCAGTGAATGCATGCTTGTTCCCGCTAGTGGGTATCGACGGCAAGCATGTCATCACCGTCGAGGGCATCGGCAGTGTTGGCCGACCACACCCCCTGCAAGAGAGGATTGCAAAGCTTCACGGCAGCCAGTGTGGATTCTGTCAGTACCTAGGTCTGCAGCTTCCTGGTTGGGTTACTGACAAATGCCGTAGGTACTCCTGGTATCGTCATGAGTCTTTACGCCATCGTGCGCAACGCATACAATCCCGAGACAAACAAGTTCCATCTAAGTGCCCGTGAAATTGAAATGGAAGGCCACTTGGATGGCAACCTATGCCGCTGTACTGGCTATAAGCCTATCCTACAGGCTGCAAAGACGTTCGTCACCCAAGACTTGAACGGCCAATTAGCTGAGGAAGATGGTCCAATTACTCAAGACGCTGGGGGATTCGAGGACGATGTCACTGATCTCACCCGCAGCGGATGTGCAGGATCCCCCAAGGTTTCCTGCGGTCGCCCGGGGGGCTGTTGCAGGGATGAACCCTCAGATAGCAGCTCCGCTGATAGTAAGTCTAACACCTCCTCACCGCCGTCAGAGCCTACTTCAACATCAGAAGATGAGCATACGCCTGCCGTTCTAGGCACAAAACAACCCCCGCAGGCAGATCCTGAAATTAGCGGTGCAAAATATGCGAAACCTCTGAAAAGCAAGGAAGGAGACGCAGCCGCTCAAACAAAGACTTCAACGTCTGCCGCCCTTGCACCAGCAGCAAATTCAGAAAAGGGCGTCCCAAGAACAGAGTTTCAAGAATACACACCAGACACGGAGCTCATCTTCCCCTCCGCGCTTTGGAAGCACGAACCACAACCGATATGTTACGGCAACGACAAGAAGATTTGGTTCCGACCTACCAAGCTTGATCAGCTGCTGGATCTCAAGGATGCATTCCCATCGGCTAAGCTCGTTGGGGGTGCCAGCGAAGTCCAAGTAGAGGTTCGCTTCAAGAATTCGGATTTTGCAGTTTCTATCTACATTTCAGATATCCCGGAGCTCAAGCATACCAAACTCCCCATGGATGCCCAACTCGAGAATGCCAAGGAGCTCGTCATCGCAGCCAACACTCCACTTACCGAACTAGAGGAGATATGTAAAACGGTGTGTGCCAAGCTTGGTAAACGTGCAATGGTTCTGGAGGCTCTCCGAAAACAACTGCGATACTTTGCTGGTCGCCAGATTCGCAATGTTGCATCGCTGGCTGGTAATATTGCAACCGCCTCACCCATATCGGACGCGAATCCCGTGTTGTTGGCAGCAGGTGCCACACTAGAGGCTATCAACAAGAAGGATGGTAGTGTTCATCTTCCCATGTCCAACTTTTTTGTGGCATACAGGACTACCAGTCTACCTCCTGACGCAGCCTTGTACCGCATCCGGATACCTTTACCATCAAAAGATTCGAGGGAAGTGCTTAAAGCATACAAGCAAGCTAAACGCAAAGATGATGATATTGCAATCGTCACAGCGGCATTCAGGGTGCGACTCGATTCCGCTGGACGGGTCGAGGATGCGTGCATCGTTTTTGGTGGCATGGCGCCAATGACGAAGGATTCGCCAAAGACACAGAGCGCTCTTCTCGGAAAGCCATGGTTTCACTCGGAGACGCTAGACGCTGCGCTTACTGCGTTGACACAGGACTATGACCTTCCATATAGTGTTCCAGGTGGTATGGCTGATTACCGTAAGACTCTCACACTTTCGCTCTTCTTCCGCTTCTGGCACGAAGCTGCTGCTGAATTTGGCCTTGGAAATGTCGATCAGCAAGTTGTGGATGAGATCCATCGCGACATCTCTAGTGGGACGCGTGACAACTACAACCCCTACGAGCAGCGTGTTGTTGGTAGGCAAGTTCCTCATCTCTCCGCTCTCAAGCAATGTACAGGTGAGGCCGAGTATATCGATGACATGCCGAGACTAGATCGGGAACTATTTGGTGGCCTTGTTATGTCTACAAAAGCACACGCCAGGATTTTGAGCATTGACTGGGATAGAGCGCTCGAGATGCCTGGCGTTGTTGGATACATTGACAGAAATAGTATCCCTTCTGACGCGAATATTTGGGGATCTATCAAGAAAGACGAGCCCTTCTTCGCCGAAGACGAGGTTTTGTCACATGGCCAAGTCATTGGAATGGTCTATGCTGATACAGCATTGGAGGCTCAAGCAGCTGCTCGAGCTGTCAAGGTTGAATATGAAGAGCTGCCTCACATTTTGACTATCGACGAAGCTATTGCAGTCAAAAGTTACTTTCCTCATGGAAAGTTTTTGAAAAAGGGCCTGGCCATTGAAGAGAAGATGGCTGATGCTTTTGCCCAATGCGACAGGATCTTCGAAGGCATGTGCCGGCTAGGTGGTCAGGAACACTTCTACCTAGAGACGAATGCAGCACTAGCCATACCGTCCGGAGAAGACGGAGCTATCGAAGTCTGGTCCTCGACCCAGAATACCATGGAAGTACAAGAGTTCGTCAGTTCAGTATTGGGAGTACCAAGCAACCGTGTCAACGCTCGTGTCAAGCGCATGGGAGGGGGTTTTGGTGGAAAAGAATCCCGGAGTGTGCCCTTTGCCGTCTACACAGCAATTGCCGCTAGGAAAGAGAAACGGCCAGTTCGCATCATGTTGAACCGTGATGAAGACATGCTGCTCAGTGGCCAAAGACATCCGTTCAAAGCGCAATGGAAAGTAGGCGTTTCAAAAGAAGGCAAGCTCCTTGCCATGGAGGCTGACGTCTATGACAATGGTGGCTTTTCCCAAGACATGAGTGGAGCCGTCATGGACCGATGCCTTACGCACTTTGACAACGCATACGAATGTCCAAATGTCTTCCTACGTGGTCACGTTTGCAGAACCAATATCCATAGCAACACAGCATTCCGGGGCTTCGGCGCGCCGCAAGGAATGTATTTTGCAGAGACCATTATGTATAACATTTCAGAAGGCCTTGGTATAGATGTCGACGAGCTACGTTGGAAGAACTTGTACAAGCCTGGAGAGCACACTCCATTCTTCCAGAAGATTGACGAGGACTGGCATGTACCGATGCTACTACACCAGCTGAGCAAGTCGTCCGACTATGAGAAACGAAAAGCCGCTGTCAAGGAGTTCAACAAGAAGAACCGGTGGCGCAAGCGAGGTATAAGTCTAATTCCATCAAAGTTCGGTCTCAGCTTTGCGACCGCGTTGCATCTCAATCAGGCAGCTGCGTATGTAAAGATTTACCACGATGGAAGCGTTTTGCTTCACCACGGAGGAACAGAAATGGGCCAGGGCTTGTATACAAAGATGTGCCAGATTGCCGCACAGGAGCTGGGCACACCTCTCGACGCCATCTACACGCAAGACAGCCAAACCTACCAAATCGTCAACGCCTCACCCACAGCCGCTTCATCCGGCTCCGATCTCAACGGCATGGCCATAAAGAACGCCTGCGACCAACTCAACGAACGCCTGAAGCCCTACCGCGAAAAGCTAGGCCCAGACGCACCCCTCAAAGACCTCGCCCACGCCGCCTACATCGACCGCGTCAACCTTGCCGCAAACGGCTTCTGGAAAATGCCAAAAGTAGGCTACACATGGGGTGACACCAACCTCGAAACCGTCAAACCAATGTACTACTACTGGACCCAAGGCGCCGCATGCTCAGAAGTCGAACTCGACCTTCTCACCGGCGATCACACCGTTTTACGGTCGGATATTATGATGGCAAGTTCTTCTCTCCCCCTTCCCCACTCTCTCCCCTTCCCACTTGCTAATTAAGCGAAAATAGGACGTAGGCAACTCAATCAACCCCGCCATAGACTACGGCCAAATCGAAGGCGCCTTCCTCCAAGGCCTCGGCCTCTTCACCATCGAAGAATCCCTCTGGACAGCCCGCTCCGGCGCCCTCTTCACCCGCGGGCCCGGAACCTACAAAATACCAGGCTTCTCTGATATCCCGCAGATTTTCAACGCTAGCATGTTGCGTTATGATAACGAGGGTAACCCGTTGAGCTGGAATCATCTCAGGACGGTGCAGAGTAGCAAGGGGATTGGGGAGCCGCCGCTGTTCCTGGGGAGTACGGTATTCTTTGCACTCAGGGAGGCGGTGAGGGAGGCGCGGAGGATGAATGGGAAGAGTGTGGGTGAGAGTGAGGGTGAGGGAGTGTGGAATTTGGATTCCCCGGCTACGTGTGAGAGGTTGAGGTTGGCGGTTGGGGATGAACTTGTGGAGAGGGCGAGGGTGGTGAGGAAGGAAGGGGAGGAGCCGTTTTTGGTGGCTGTTGCGTAAGAGATATTGAGATTGTAACCGGTATAGTGTTGAGAATGTCCATCTTTTTTTTTTTTCCAAACATCACTCACTGTTCGTGTCTTATGTCCAAAAGAAGAAAAGAAAAGTATATATATGTATATATATATGTATTTGGCCAGGTTGGCATATCTAAAGCATGCAAAAAAAAAGAATGCCCTGCCATGAAGAAAGAAAGAAAGAAAGAAATCAATAATGTCTAAGTAAATCCCGACCTCAAAAAAGAAAGAAGAACGCTTTTGGACACAAAAAAAAGGCCATGCGTACAAAAGACCAAAGTCGTAAATCTAAAAAAAAAGAAGCCCTAAATGTAAAAGAAGAGGAAAGAAAGAAAGGGATAAGCAACAAACCCCGGAGCAAGGGAAGAAAGTTTACATATCCTGCATAAACCTCTCATAATAATCATCCATCCATTGCACAGCCGTAATCCCATTCTCGCGAGTCCCATCCGCAAAGCGACGAAACGTCCCGACATACCCATCTGGCCTCACATTGACAACAACAACCTCATTCTTGTCCAGGCCATCAAGCCACTTATCCATACAAGTCTGCTTGCGGGTATCTTTATCCGGAACATCATCCAGATAGAGGGTAAATGCCGATTCACGGAGCACGTTGGGCAGGTCTCGGAGTTCGAAATTCGTGCGATTTTCGTCGGTGACGAGAGCATAGGTAAAAACGCCGCTGACAGGTGTGTAGCGTTCTGGAATCACGAATTCGTCGTGGGGGGCTGCAAGTGGGGGTTGGACCGTGTACGAGGCATTTCCTGCGGCGCTGACACGACCGACGTAGGAGCCATGGCCAAGATGGGCGTGGCAGACTGTTTCTAAAAAGGGCATGGAGGCGCGGATGTTGTGGGTGAAGAAGTAGATGCGGAATTGGCCTAGGGCAGGGATGTCTGTTTGGATGTCGACGGGGTTGGCATCGATGTAGCGGGTTACTTTTGCGGGCGGAAGTAGGTAGCCGGGTTTGAGGTGGCCCCGGTGAGAACCTTTTGATCTTACATTTAGCACATTTGCGTCGTAGTTTACGCCGTAGCCTGAGATGAAGGCCACGTTCTTGGAAAAGTTTGCGGCGAGGGCTACGGGATCGCCCTTGTGGAAGGCATTGGCGTGCTCGTAATCAAAGTCAATCAGGTCCTTGGCAATTTTTTGTCGTTCCTGCTCGTACGACTGGAGCAGCGAAGGTTTAGCGAGACCACGAGTGGCAAAGTTGAGTTTCCAGGCAAGGTTCCAGGCGTCGTGCATTGACGTGTTCATTCCTTGTGCTGCTTTGGGGGAGTGGGTGTGGCTAGCGTCGCCAGCAATGAAGACCAGCTGGTCGTCGTCGGCAAAGCGGGCTGCAACGCGCTGTCCAATCTTGTAGCGACCAAACCACTCGACATTTCTCCACTCGAGCCTGTATGGCTGCAGTATGGCCTGCGCCCGCTTCTGCACGAATTCCTGTGTGGCTTGTTGAGGCCCAACAACTTCTGTGGAGTCGGGACGCAGCTCAATGTAGAGGCGAGTCAGACCTCTCTCGCGGGGAATGAGGAGTACTGAGCCGAGTGCATCTGACTGGATGACGACCTTGCTCCAAATGTCGGGAAAATCGGTCTCAAGCACACCGTCTATTACACCCCAGACAGCATCGGTAGACGAGCCTACTAGACTCGCGCCCTGTATGCACTTGCGGACTTTTGAATGAGCACCATCGCAGCCGACAATATATCGTGTGTTGAATGTCTTGGGAGCACGACCGACGTCTTGCTGGCAGCTGACGGTTAGCGGACGGATGGCCATGGGCGTGTATTTGAAATCGACAAAGGCGGTATTCCTGGCTACCACGACACCTCTCTCCTTCAGATCATCTTCGAGCACGCCCTCGACCATGCCCTGGTGGACGAGCAGCATGTAGGGGTCGGTCAGGTCAACGATAGGCGGGTAGTGAACTTCGCGGCTGGAGCGGTGCAGTGGCTTATCGACTGTCGACTTCCAAAAGGCAATGTCGTAAATCTTGACGCCTTTGCGCAGCAGGGGCTCTGCAAGACGCATCTGGCGGAGAGTCTCAATCGTCTTTGGCTGCAGGCCATCAGCACGGCCGGCAGCGGTGCGGTTGGGACGGTCATCGATGATGCGTGCCTTGATGCCGTAGCGCACCAGGTTGTCGCTGTATTGATTAGTTAGAGGGTGCACTCAGCCGACAGTGTATTGGTTGCGTCGAATACTCACGCAAGCATGAGGCCGGCGGGGCCTGCACCGACGACCATGACATCACTCATGAAGCTCGAGTAGTCGTCCTCTCTAGTGTAGGGCACGCTGGGGGTCGTCTCCAAACTGCTGCCTGTCGAACGGGACTCGGAGTCTGAGATGGTGGTGATGCCTGGGGCCATCTTGTCGCGAATGGACGTGGGCGGGCTGGTCGAGGTTGAGCGCTTCATACGCGTCCATAGTGAGGGCGCCATGGTTTTGCTATGTAGGCAGTAGTGGCCGGGGCGCTAGGTCAGAGATGGTCGGGGAAGGCCGACTCGCGAGTGGTGAGAAGGATTTGGAGAGTCAACAAACGTTCGATTATCTGTCGAACATGTGCCCATTTTCAAACGGCAGAGCAGCGTCTAGGGTCGTCCGAGGCGCGTCATTGTGCTGGCGTCGAGGAGAGAGGGTGGGCGCCAATGGGTGATGCGGCGCAAGGGGTTGCATGCACATGGCCGTGAACGGCTTCTTCAGCTCCACCCGCCTCCCCGTCTGCCACCCAAGTCACCACCACGTACCATGTCGTGGCCGTTGCAAGACCCCGACGAGACGCCGACGGCAGCTAGCTGTCCTGAGCAAGCCGCGATATTGCATCCACGTGGAGGGGGAGGGGTTGGGGTCGGGGTTGTCGTTGTTGTTATTGTTGTTGAACATGCCAATGTACCCGGGGGGGTGTATACTACAATGTCCATGTACGTACATCTCAAAGTGGTATGCCTGTCTGTCTCGCCGTGCCGTCCGTCTATTGCTGGTCCTCCTTTTCTTTATCTCTGCTATCTCTTGTAGTATACTGACTATATACCCGCCACCACCACCTCTTCTTCCTCTTCTTCCTCTTCTTCTTCTCCTTCTTCTCCTTCTTCTCCCATCACCCCTATTCCTACTCCTACTCCTACTCCTACTCCTACTCCCACTCTACCATGACGACATGCAGCACGTCCCAATTGCAATGGCAGCAAGTAGCCGCCCAGAAACAGTCTTTGCGTCGAGCGGCCATGCAGCGCTTCACGGGCGCAGGCGCTGAAACGACGGCAGCCGAAGTGAACCCGGAAGGCTTGCGGATGCAGGTGGTGCACGCTGACGACTGCAGGCCTTGCCCAATCCGGACCACAGCCTGGCCTTGACCTCCGCCATCAGCAGCCTCCATCACGTCTCTAAAGCCATTTCCTCGCGTACTGTCACGGCATCACAGCTGCTGCTTGCCTACATCGCCCGGTAAGTAATAAGCTTTGCCAACCTCAACCTGCTCTCGACCCATTCTCACGCCACCTTTCACCCTCAGCGCTACACATGCTCAAACTCGCGTACGGCCCGCCGCCTTCCACCCTCTCTCTTAGTCAACCTCCGACCCCCGTCTCGCTAACCGCTAACCGCTAACCGCTTTATACAGACAAACTGGCACGTGCCCGCTCCCTCCCTTCTCTAATACAATACAATACAATACAATACAATACAATAATTCTCCCGCTCATCCCCCGCCTTTGCTGACTGATGCAGCCTGACCGAGATTCTGTTTGAAGATGCCCTTATACGAGCCAAGGAACTGGATGCCTTTTTCGAACAAAACGGCCGTCTGGTGGGGCCTCTCCACGGCGTGCCAATGACTCTCAAGGACCAGTTCGATGTCAAGGGATACGACAGCACGTTGGGCTACGTTGGGCGGGCTTTTCGGCCTGCCCTCCAAGATTGCGTCCTAGTCTCTATGCTCAAAGCCATGGGCGCCGTTATCCTTGCCAAGTCCAATCTCCCCCAGAGCATCATGGTAAGTATGTACATAAGCATTTATATACACCCACATATGCCCACGTTATGTACTCGTATACATATATGCACACACGACATGCATGGCTTCCAGAACAAGGTGCACAACTGACATCGCCAGTGGTGCGAAACGGACAACCCATTGTGGGGCCGTACCGTTCACGATAAAAACCCCGAATTCACCTCCGGCGGTTCCACTGGTGGAGAGGCGGCGCTGCTGGCTCTGCAAGGTACAGTGGTTGGATGGGGCACCGACATTGGAGGCAGCGTACGCATTCCATCCCATATGAACGGCCTATATGCTCTTAAGCCCAGCAGTACGCGTCTACCATACCAAGGCGTTTCCGTCTCGACCGAAGGCCAAGAGCACGTTCCGTCCGTCGTAGGGCCGATGACTCGAAACATGGCCTCCCTAGTCGACGTCACAAAGGCAGTGATCGACGCAAGTCCCTGGGACCACGACCCAAAGTGCTGTCCAGTTGCTTGGCGATCTCAGCTCTACCAAGATGCGCTATCCAGGCCGTTGGTGATCGCAGTCATGCGCGACGATGGCGTAGTCAGGTGCCATCCACCCATTGCACGCATCCTCGACCAAGTCGTCGCTGCCCTCCAAGACGCTGGTCATGAAGTGATACCGTGGACACCAGGTAGTCTGCATCAGGAGTGCATCGACGTCATGGCAAGTCCATCACCATTTCCACATCTGACCCAACTCTGACGTGTGTGTGTGTGCGCAGGACCAGTATTATACGGCCGATGGCGGTGAGGATATCCGACGTGACGTCGAGGCCGGTGGCGAGCCCTTCATACCCCATGTCGAGGCTCTCGTAAATAGGGGACAGCCCATTTCGGTATACGACTACTGGCAGCTCAACAAGCAAAAGCTGGCATTGCAGAAGCGCTACCTGGACATGTGGAACTCGACGCGATGCGAGAAAAGCGGAAAGTCTGTCGATGTTCTGCTTACGCCCGTCATGCCACACTCTGCGGTACCACATGGCAAGTGCCGGTGGGTAGGATACACCAAAGTTTTCAACTTTGTAGACTACCCGGCAGTTGTACTACCTGCCGGTCAAGTTTCAAAAGAACTTGATGCTGAAGCTACCAAAGCCATGGGCAAATACCGTCCGAGAAATCCGTTGGACGAATGGAATTGGAACATGTTTGACCTGGAGGCCATGGACGGCATGCCGATCGGAGTGCAGGTTGTAGCGCGTCGCTTACAAGAAGAAAAAGTGCTTGGAGCCGCCGCCGCCATTGATAGAATAGTGAATGGCGTGTGATGTCGTGCGCATGTGTTTTGTTAGCACTTTTGTTGATGCAGCTGCAAACAAGTCGAATTAGAGTTTTGCCGAGCCCTAAGATGCCGACCGTGAAGATGCCGCTCGCTCGTGTTCGGCGGATCCTGAAGGATTGAGCCTAACGCACGTGAATACGCGAGCACGCGAGCACGCGACAATCAGGCCTATAGTGATTCGTG
This sequence comes from Bipolaris sorokiniana ND90Pr, assembly GCF_000338995.1. Lineage (NCBI taxonomy): Eukaryota > Fungi > Ascomycota > Dothideomycetes > Pleosporales > Pleosporaceae > Bipolaris > Bipolaris sorokiniana. Next base: position 278,474 of record NW_006911903.1, on the reverse strand, counting down.
CCGTCCCCGCTATCGAATCGTGCAAGGCGCCCTGCTCCACTGCGGAAAGCGACCCTGCATCAATAGGCCGGGCAAACGGGGAAATACGAACAAACATAACAAGCCAAGCAGTTGCCCAGTGATGATTTTTACAATACCTCCTATTGAGCTGCTGTTCACATCACCTGCTGTGTCTATCTACTTATATCCATACACCAACTTTGATATTTGATGTAGTTGAAATTTGACCTGCTTGGTACAGAGAATTTTTTTCGTTATCCAGCCAAAACTAGCATGACAAGAGAGTGCTGTGGGAGGTGAACGTGAACCATCACGTGATGCTACCGAATGAGAACTCGTACTGGAGACTGACTTGCACAGCATCACTTCCATCCTTCTCTTCATGTACTGGAATCCTTATCTGTATTATTACCTGTCCTTATACCAATGACTATTTTCATGCCGCAGTTCCTTCATGCTACATCCGTAGGTAGTATACAACATGACCCTCCCCAGCCCTCGAGTACTACGTCAGCATCGGAATACCCGGAACCTATCGGAATAAAGCACACGCATACCCCTCACGCTGTCATGTGCCTAGTGTACCCCATTCTCACGCACTCGCTGTCTCCCCCACACACATGTATCAACGACATCATTTAGCCTACCAGACATGCACCTCTGCACCTCTGCACCAATCGCGCCCACGCGCCCCGAAGCTAGCCGTCGACGCTGCCAAAAGAAAAAGAAAAACAAAGGTTACATCTGCGAAGCTAGATAAGCATCGACCTTGCTCACACGCGTCTGTGCTATCTTGTTGAGCTACTGTATGTAATCGTCACACAAGGTTTCCGCCCGCCTGATAGGCTGCATGTGGTTGGAGTAAGACGGGCGCTGTATGACGACAACTGACAGCTACTCTCGAAAGGGGCAGCAGCTTCCTAGATCATGTAGCGTTTTTGCACTGTTTTGATAAAGCCATGGATGGGCACCTTTGAGTCGCTTGTATAGTAGTGCAAGTACTGTGGGTATTGTTTTTTTGGAGCTTTTTTGTGTTTTGAGACGTGAATACTTGCGCAGAGATACGGCTGTGGTGGTAAGAGGGAAAGTGACATCATGGCGCCGGGTAAACCTCAGGTTATTGTGCAGAAACAGAGGGATGAGAAGAGTAGGCTTGATGTAAGTGTTTTCCGTGTCTATATCTTTGTCGCGCATTTTGTTTTATTGATTACGTTGTCCTACAGGTCGTCATCGTCGGTGCTGGTCTGGGTGGTCTCGGAGCAGCGATATCGATCTTGTTAGCCGGGCACAGCGTACATATCCTCGAGTCGACGTCTGAAATTGGTGAAATCGGCGCTGGGATCCAATGCTTACCGAATGCGTCGCGGATCCTGATATCCTGGGGTCTTGAATCTTATCTTGAGAAATATGCGACGACACCGCGGTTCGGCAATATGCGTGGGTGGAAGGGCAACAAGATAAGCGATATGGATTTTCATGAGTATGAGAGGGAATGCGGTACTCCGTTTTGGGACTTTCACAGGGCGGACTTGCATAGGGGACTGTTAGAACGAGCAATCGAGTTGGGTGCGAAGTTGACTACAAGAGCGAGGGTCGTGGATATCAAGTACGAAGCCGATCAAGGGAACCAGACTACAAGAGCCATCGCCGTGTGTCAAGACGGCACAAGACACGCAGCCGACCTAGTAGTAGGAGCCGACGGCATCAATTCCAAATGTCGAGAGATACTCCTAGGCCACAAAGACCCCCCGCTTCTCACAGGCGATCTCGCATACCGCCTCCTCCTCAACACCAGCGACATGCTCAAAGACCCCGAACTAGCCGACTTCGTCCTCGACCCCCAAGTAAACTACTGGATCGGCCCGGACGCCCACGCAGTCAACTACGTGCTCCGCGGCGGCAAGCTCTTCAACATGGTCCTTCTCGTCCCAGACGACATGCCCGCCGGCGCCAACACGCTCGCAGGCAACGTCGAGGAAATGCGCGCCCTCTACAAAGACTGGGACCCCCGCATCCGCAAACTCCTCGCGCTATGCCAGTCCGTCGCAAAATGGCGACTGATGATCCGCCCGGGCCTCGATCCAACTTGGTCGCATACCCGCTCCGCTGCTTTTACTATCCTCGGGGATGCCGCGCATGCTACGCTGCCGTATCTCGCCTCTGGAGCAGGAATGTCGCTGGAAGATGCGCATGTGCTTGGACTTTGTCTCTCGCGGCTCACTGGGAAATCCCGTGCGGATAAAAGTAGAGCACTAGCGGTGTACGAGCGGTGTCGGCGTGAGCGCACAGCACGCGTTGTTTCGCGGGGGAATCGCCAGCAGTATTTATACCATGTGCATGATGGGGAGGCGCAGGTTAGGCGAGATGAATTACTAAGGGCTTTTGGGCGATTTAATGGGCAGGGCAGGGTGAGGAAGGAGGAGTTTGAGGAGAGGGGGTTGAGGGTTGGTGAGGATCCACTTGCGTGGCGGTGGGGGGGCGTGGGGAGTTGGTTGTTGACATATGGTTGTGAGGAGGATGTTGAGAGGAGGTGGAAGGAGGTGGAGACGGAGAGGAGGGAGGAGAGGGGAGGGGATATTGAGGGGGAGAGTGTTAGGGCGGTTTTGTAGGGGAGTTCTTTTGTAGGCTTATAGCAGGAAACAGTAGGAGTTTAATAGCATCTTTTTGTTTGTTCAAGTGGGCAGTTGTAGTCACGAATTCGACTCTTAAACGTAAGATTAGAAATTGATATATAATGTCTCATCAAGAGCTGTGCATCAACACTTTATTCTTTCGTTCATAGACTACTGTGTCTGCTATCTTCTCAGATAATAGTATTTCACTTTCCACTACTATTCCCCCTAAACCTGCTCTCAAGCTCCTCCAACACTACCTCCGCCAGCACCTCCTTCATCAACGTAATATTTTCTCTTGTTTACAAGCATTGGATTTATGTGAGAATGCCTATATCAACCTATCACTAACAGACCTCGCATAGAAATAACAATAATACGCAGAAATAGCAGAAAACTAGCTTGATCATGATCAGATAATTACATGAAGACGAAAGGTCAAGAGAAACTTGAGTCGGTGTACTAATCGTGACCTAAGAAGGTTAGGCGTGCCATAAGAGAAGACGTCCGAGTTTCCCTTTGTCACGATATACTACCAACTAAAGAACAACGCCATATCAGAACACCCCGCATCCGCGATTCAAGCGCAAAGCTAGTGCACTCTCAATCTAGAACCAATATTCTGCACGGCTACAAGTGCATGAGCAAAACGTATCAGATGACCCTCACCAAACACCGGTCTCGTTAACAAGCCCATCGGAGTTGCCCGAACCGCCTCTTTCCGCGCATACTAGCCAACAGCCCGTCGTCCAGCGAGCCCCGCGTTACTAACACCTCGGGCCCCACGTCATGCATGCCCTCCCCAAAAGCATCCGGCGCGTCGCGTCGCCCTCTCTTTCTTCTTTCCTTTCTTCTTTTTCTCCTCTTCTCCCACAATGTCCACGCCCACTATTCCTAAATTCAGCCCCGGAGAAGCCGTCAACCAAGAAAATGGTCTGATCCACGGCGTCTCAGCGCAGGAGCTACAGATTCTAGGGGAGCAATGCTTTGATGCGCGCGAGAGGGCTTATTGTAAGTATTACTTCCATACCGACATAATCGGATTCGGCCATGGAAAAAGCCTTACTTTTGTGTATAAAAAATGGGTAAGGGATAGGAATAGTTATATACCAACAGAAAGTGAAAATCAGGTCCCTACTCCCTCTTCCGCGTCGGCGCCTCCCTCCTCCTCAACACCTCGAACCCTACCGCCCCATCTACAACCCACATCATCACGGGCGCAAACGTAGAAAACGCCGCTTACCCCGTCGGCACGTGTGCCGAGCGCGTAGCCATGGGCACAGCCGTGATAGCAGGGCACCGTATCGGCGCCTTCAAAGCCGTCGGCGTCACAACCGACATTGTGGATTTTTGCTCTCCATGCGGCATGTGTCGCCAGTTCTTACGCGAGTTTTTGAAGCTTGAGACGCCGATTTTCATGTTTAATAAGGAGGGCAAGTGGATTGTTAGGACAATGGGGGAGTTGTTGCCGCTCAGCTTTGGGCCGGATGTTTTGCCACCGCGGGAGGAGTTGAGGAAGGGACAGGAGGGGGATAAGGCGAAGAGTGCGTAGAAAGGGTGGGGGATTGGTGATATGTGCATTGGAGGTGTTGGTGGTGGTGGTGGTGGTGGTGCATTGCATGGTTGGTGGGGAGTATGAGCATCAGATGTGTTGGATATGCAATTCAGGTGCTAGATTAGACGGGTACATATTCTACAAACAGAATTGAATACAACAGAATACAAACAACGTATCTCATTGCTCCGAGTTCCAAGTCCTTGATATCACCACTCAATCTTTTCGAATTTAATATTCCCAGTCTGCACCCACCCCGCAGCCAGCCCCCCGCGGAAACTCAAAAAAAAACCCACTCCGATAAGCCCCCCCTCCAGATAAGAATCCCTAACAGCAACATTTCCCTATCTCCGCGCCCCGTGGATATGTAATGCACACTGCCACAATCTAACGTTCCTGCAAACCAAGTAAAAATCATCCGCTCAACCATGCTGAGACTATCCCCCCCACCCCCCGTCTGCCCGCGCTCAAGCAGCGCGTGCATTTTCTTACTTTTTTTTCTTTCTCCCTTGCTGGAAACGCTTCTGTATTGCGTGTTTATCGAGTAGACACTGTGGTATATAACTAGTGGCAAGATGACGCAAGGCACTGGGAGTAGTAGGGAAGAAGGGATTACGGATTCGGAGCATTTTTCGCCGTATAGGACTGATGGGAAACTCGTAAGTCGTTTTTCTTCTTCTTCTTCTTCTTCTTCTTCTTCTTCTTCTTTATCTCCAGGAGTGTGGGGATGTTTGAGTCGGGAGTTGGGGAAAGAAAAAGAAGACAGGAGGGATGAGGGTGAGGGTGAGGGAGAGGGGTGGAATTGGTGAGAAAAGAGACTGGCTGACAACATGTGGAAATGATATAGTACGGCTTCGTCTGCGTAGTAACGGGTGCCACGCAACCCGTAGGTAAAGCCATAGTCGCCGAATTAGCTGGTGCGTCCTTTTCCATTGAACTCTTCATTCACAAAACCACCTCCTTGCCCAGAAGAAGAAGAAGAAGAAGAAGAAGAAGAAGAAGAAACCCAGATCGAATTACAATCGTCTCAATTCTAACCCCAGCCCAGCCCACGGCGCAGCCTGCATCTACGCCTGTTCCACCCTCCCCTCCGACCTATACTCCCTCCCAGACACCACCAGCACCCAGTACCCCAACACGAAGATCATAAGCTACCCCTACAACATGGCCTCCGAAGAAGATACCCTCGCCCTCATCGATGACGTGCTAAACACCTGGGGCAGACTCGACGTCTGGACCTCATCCACCGGGCTCCTAGGCCCACCTTCTATCACGCAAACCGGACCGAAAGACTTATACGCTGCATTTGATACAAATGCGTTGCCTGCCTTCTTCGCACTCAAGTACGCGCCCGCGGCGATGCAGAAAACGACGCCAAAGGGCAACTATGCGAATGCTGCACCGAAAGATGTCGCGTACGGCTCTATCATCGTGGTGACGAGTGTGGCGGGGACGTACGGCGGGTGCTGGGCGCCTGCGTTTACGATGGCGTCGCATGCGGCGCTGGGCGTCGTGCGGTCAGGGGTGCTGGTGCTGAAAGGGACGGGTGTACGGATTAACGCAGTGGCAGCGGGTCAGATTGATGTGGGAGTTGATTTGAAAGATTGTGGAGTGAAGGAGATGGCGCAGGGCCAGTTTCCGCCGGCGAGTCTGCAAGCGGGTGAGAGTCAGAAGAGGACGATTGGATTGGAGAGGGCGGGGAGGCCAGAGGAGGTGGCGAGGACGGTCGGGTTTTTGGCGAGTGGGTTTGGTAGTTATATCACTGGGGCGGAACTGAGGGTTGATGGTGGTGCGGGGGTTATGAATCCTATTACTGTGCCTGTCTAGGGATCTAAGTAGTAAAGGATGGGGATGGAAGAGGGGATTGAGGTGTTTTTTTTTACAGTACCATACTCTAGCCGTTTACGCCTTGCTAATGCTGTAACACAACCGGTACGCCTTTTTCCCAATTCTCTATGCTCTCTTTGATATTGACCCAGTACCGCAATTTTACCGCCTCGCTCTTCGCTGCATCTAGGTCATCCTCTTTAAACGCCTTGTCGATAATCTCTGTACTTTGAGCTATCCGCTCTTCGTTCCTTTGCCGCATCTCCTCCAAATCCTCTTCTCGCTCCGCCTCCTCGATGCTCTCTCTCGCCTCGAGAACCTCCATTAAAAGTTCAGGGTCGTCCACCTTGGCCGTCTCATCCTCCGCCACTTCAATGCCCCGCAATGAAAGTAAATATTGTGCGCGCAACAAGGGATTTTGCAGCGTTTTGTAGGCTTCGTTGATCCGTGCCGATGTGACTTCGGCGCGTTTCTTGTCTGCTTGTGGATGGAGATCGGGATGCGCGCGTGCCTGTAGCTGTAGGAACTCGCGCTTGAGGGCGGCGAGGTCGATAGCAAAGGGGCCGTTTGGTGGGGGACCATCGGGGAGCGATGCGGGGAAGAAGGAGTAGTGTGTCTGTGGGGCTTGCGCAGTTGCTGATGACTTTGTATCAAATGGTTTTTCGACCGTATTCGAGCTTGACGATGTGGATTGGAAGCGACGGAAAGCTGCTTGAGGTGCTATGTGGTGGGCGCAGAAGAGACATGGTGCGCCGCTTTGTCGCGTGCGAAATGGCGATGAGGTGACCGATTCGGAGGTGAGCGATGCGCGGATTTTGCGCGCGGCGGATGGTCTCAGGGAGCGCATTGTTTAGGTTGTAGGGTATATGTATAGGTATAGCGGGGGTGTAGGTGGAGGGAGGATTTGGTGATATATGTTGCGTTAGGCTGAAGTGCAGGGGTCAAACATTCTCGCGCTCGACAACTGATCGGTTACGTCATTCATTACCGTTACCTACCAATGACATGTGCATGCAACTGATAAATATTTACAGTCTAGATCATTGTTTTGTATGTGTTTCATGGACTTCGTGCTTCGCAAAGTTGCCGAACGCTTCCTATTCGTTGTCTCCCTGCAAGCTGGCGCAATGTTCTCTATTGCGGTGGTGCATGAACACTACATCTTGATCTTCTATGTCAAAGTCATTAACAGCATATTAAAAGCATACCATAAAAGCCTACCATAAAAGCCTACCAATTTTCAGTTCATCTTTGTTGGTACGTTACAGCAACGAATTCGTCTACAATTCCTGTATCATATAAAACGTAATGTTGTTGATTGAATGATTATCTTGTGATAGAACACGTCAAACGACTCATAAGCACTATAAGGAGATCACATTTGTCATGTTCAGGCTTTCAAACGTACTTAATCTGTAGTCATTATGATAACAAATCCAGCCAGGTGACCTTTCAGTATTATATATTTCAGCGCAGGAGATGTGTTCGAGTTTGTTACGAATTGGTCGTGACGCATTTCTTCAAAATAGGTTGAAACAACACAATGACAATATGTCAGAAATGCTAGTCGTAGTCACTCATTGAGGTTGGCTAGGAAACGACACGTACGATATATTTGTGTGATCTTAGTTAAGTATTCTGGAGAATATTTAATTTTCCCCTATACCAGCATCCAAATACAGAATATTCACAAGATGAGTGTGCATCATACAATTTAACTAAAACAATGCATACCAAATAGTAGCAAAGTCAGTCACTCACACCTATGCAAGAAAAAAAGATGCTCTTACTATCCACTGAACTCCTACAAGCCTGCGGAAAGTGCAAAAAATGGGGTCTTACCGCGACTCGAACGCGGGGCCTCTCGCAAGCTGTGCTCGGGAAATCCCTAAGCGAGAATCATACCACTAGACGGTGGGGTTGTTAGAACTGAAAGAGATATTGAATTGTGATGTTGTTGCTTACCCATAAGACCATGTAGCTGTAGATGCTATTGATGAGTAGTTTGAAAATTTGTAAAAATATATCCTCATTGTTGCAAAGAAGTTAGCGCATTGGTGTGGACCCACTGTGCTAGCGGGACCACCTACACGATGCGCTAGGCGTCGCGTTCGAACAGCACCATACAGACTTCCTGTCTCTGCAAAGAACCTAAGAAAGGCTCAATGTTCGTCTTGTTCTTCTTTCTCACTGCGCGCAATTGTTACAGAAAACTACTAGTTAGAGCCTGTTCCCCAGTGTTCTGTTTCACTCAAAGTTTTGACGAACAAAGTGATCCATTTACCAGAACACGCTCCTTCACTCTAGCAAAGAAACATCAGCAAAGTCACTGCGAGCGATTTGGTGAGATAAAAAAGAGGCATGATATATGCACTTGTACGGCCTATGCAGTGGTTTCATCCAACTGCTCACGTGATGTATCCAGCCATCTTTGTCGCTTGGACTTTCGTTCACTAACAGCACCTAAACTGGAGTTGAGTTTCCTTTTGTGCTCTATATAATGGAAGAAGAGTATATCTCGTATATCATTGGTTGGGATTGTCTCCATAGAAGCGGAAAAGTGCTCTGTTCTCAAATTGCAAAGATCATGAAATCACCCAGCCACTCAAATAATAGGCATCACACTACCCTCAACGAAGTCAGCTCTAACACTCTCCTAAGCTGAGGAGATTTTGAGTGTGAATTTGATGTCAGAAATTCTATACTAGAAAGTACGTGTGTATACGCGTTATGTCGGTACTGTGACGCCAGTTGCGGCTATACCTATGGCGATTCACTTTCACTACATCACGTCAGCAAACACTCGGTGAAGAATTTTACCAAAAATCTAACTGAAGGAAAACACGCAAACGAAATTAACTCTCTTATTTCCACAGTCGAGCTGACCTCACAACTGAGCTGCAACGGTAACCAAGCAAAGAATGGCGACCGATGCCTTGGTCGACCCGGGCGTAGAGCCTCATCCTCAGACTGGTACCTCATCATCACAGCCAAACCTTGGTGAAGCCGGAAAGTTACTATTGAAGAACCGCCGCATCGCTAGTGACCGCGATGAGGTTGTTCGCTTTAATGACATGTCTATCGGCCATCTCCCCGCCAAGAACTTCATGACACTAGAACACTTGCGAGCTGCAGTGTTCGATGTTCTTGTTCAGAGGCTGAAGATTCACAACATCGCCTCACCAGCTCTCAAACTGCAGAACTTTCTGTGGTGTCTCCCGACATCGTAAAACCACTATATACACAAGATATGGTCTGATTTCCCGCTAATTATGGCTAGGATGAATCACGAAGACGAATGGCGCCTACTACTCGAAGACCCACTCATGGTTTCTCCACTCATGATCTCGAACATGATTAGCATCGAGCCTTCGACTGCGGACAGTCCGAACCCAGCACCTGACTCCGTAGTTTTCTACATACGAACATTCAGCATTCGTGTCCGAGATCTCAAGGACGTATGCACAGCGATGTTGCATGACGGTTACGACACGAACCCTCGAATATTTGTATGGGTAGAGAGAATGATTGACTTGAGCGACAACGCCTATGTTACTTTGCGGTACTGTGGCCAGTCAAAGAACAGCCCATGGTCGCGCCATGTTTCTGACATCTACTCGAAGTCCCTCCATAATTTCCTCGCCCAGTTCCTGAAGACTGTAGGTATGATATGCAGCGAGGTACTTAAGACATCAACTGTCCATACTGTCATCAAAGCAACGATGAACATCCCCCCAGCTACAAACATTTCGAATTTGAGGGAACAGGTCCTAATTGCGCTCTTCGGTGACGGTGTTCTCAATACCGAAGTTGGGGGCAAGGACATAGTCATTCTGGTGGATGGAGATCGTCAATTGTTCAACGCCTTAGAAACGGACACATTGAAACTGCTGCAACACACACGCAAATGCCCAGCTTCAATCCTCTCAAAAATCAGTGAATACTCCAAGGCTGTTCGGAAGTATGTCGAGGATCATTCGACGACCACAACTGGAAAGGAAAAGCACGTATTCTCCGACAAAACCGAGCAAACGATTACTCGTCAAGGTACACCCAGAGTACTTTCTGATGACTCAGCAATCATTGTAACGTGTTCTATCAGTAAGCTGGCCGTATCAGTAAGCTGGCCGCCCCACCAAAATTGACGCGACGCTCTACACCACCACCACAATGCCGCGACAACAACGCTCTATACAGACTTCTCGTGAAGGCAGACTAAGCCTTGCTATCGCATCCTATCATAATAATCCAAAAAGTTCTATCTACTCTCTTGCGAAAGCGTATGACGTGCCAAAATCAACACTCCAGACGCGTCTCCGCGGTGTCCAGCCACGGTCAGAGATTGCGTCTACTAGGCGCAAGCTATCACTTATTGAAGAGCAGTCTCTTGTTCAGTGGATTCTAGAGCTTGACCGACGTGGATTTCCACCACATATCATTGACGTGCGACGAATGGCAGACACTCTACTCGCCGCGCGTGGCCAGAATCCACCACCACCACCTATAGGCAAATGCTGGGTGCCGCGCTTTATTCAGAGCCAGCCAGAGCTTCAGACAAAGTGGAGTCGGAGATTCCATAGCCAGCGCGCCCAGTGTGAGGATCCTGTCGCAATTACAGCGTGGTTTAAGCTAGTAGAGGAGACGCGCCAGGCGTACGGCGTCCTAGACCAGGATATCTATAAACTTTGACGAGAACTGGATTCGCTTATGGGGCGTCGCTGCAA
>NW_006911903.1:174065-266541 GCF_000338995.1 Bipolaris sorokiniana ND90Pr | reverse complement strand
CAGAGAGTCCAACAAGCATTGCTATACGCCAGCTTGCTAAGAGCGCTCAGCTTGCAATGCAATCAGCAACAATACTCGCAGAGGAGAATAAGAAGCTACGTACAGTCAATAAGCGCCAACAACAAAAGCAAGACCGGCGCCGTCAATATATCGCCTCTGGCGGGGTGCTTCAGGTGCAGCAGGCTCAGCAGCTTACTGCAGAGACAGAAAGGTTGGTCATGGGCAGTGACCAGAACCAGACTGGTGAGCGACGCCAGCGCGCGCCGCCAACGTGCACGAAATGCCACACTGTAGGACATACTCGGACGTCATGCAGGACTAGATCATGAATTATATCTCTTAATTATCTCCAAAAATATTACGTTGTTGTGGCTCAATTGCGTAAAACGTCGCGTCAATTTTGGTGGGGCGGCCAGCTTACTGATACGGCCAGCTTACTGATAGAACACGTTATCTCTCGGGACGGATATCGGCGAGAGTCATGGAGTAGATGGCAGCACGTTTTTCGACGCTGATATTCGGGCTGCTGAAATAATAGGTCATGTCTACAATCACCTAGGCTTCTGGGAAACTGGTGTGCTTAGTCAATCTTTCGATCCTACTCTGACAAAGCGCCTCGCTAAGGAAAATTGCCTTCCCTTTGTCGACGTGTTTCCTTGGTTCGTCAAACATAAAGATGACTACGAAATGGCTGGTCATTTCACAGCTGTGTATATGAACGCAGTAAAGCCTTTCATTGTCCTCGCATATGGAGTTCTTGTAAGTTATAGAAGATGCACGTGAAACCCTGAACTAATGAGCGTACAGCCGACTTATGTAGCGACGAACAACTTCAAATCGTTCACTTTGAACGACTATGAGAGCGACAAGACCGCAGAGCGACGACGGTTCGGCCACGGGCACTGGGTGAAGAACATCATGGGTATTCCGCAACTTGCTTCTTTCAACAGTGGCACTGGCTCTACAGTAGGAAAGGAATGCGTAGTTCTCCCATCATGCCATCCCGGTCTTCTCGGTCATGTCGGAATTCGCAAGGAAAAACTGACTCGCTTATTGGTCATGATCTCTGGTCTTGCTTGGAGTGCCGCAACCCTCGCGATTCAATTGGATCGGGATGAGCCTAGCTTGACACGGAAGCAAAAATGCAACAAAATCATCGGGAGCTTGGCGAGCAAGCTGAAGAAGAACACCATGTTCGGCCAGGCATTTCAAAGAGCAAAAGAGGAGTATGTTCTAGCTAATGTTGCATGGAGCCAAGGCAAATTGACTCGTCAAGATGTCGGCGTTATCAGGGCACCGAATCGAAAACTACTTCCTGGGAAAGTTGACAGGTCCAGCAGTTCGCGTATCAAACAAGAGGCGGAAATTTTACGAGACATTGGTAGTTCATTTGAGGTGGTCATCACAGAAGAGCCTTGGGACGGTGCTGGCGGGAAAGATAGAACGCGATTCCGATTGACCTGGAAAGAAGACGACGATCAGGAATGGTCAATCGCACCAGTCATACTTCCCGCCAATGTTTTTCCCACAGAAGAAAACGATAAGCGCTTCCTCTGCTAGTATGTTAGATCTTGTACTCGTCAGTCGTCGAAAAGTTCTAATATGTTATATAGCACACCTACAGGCATCGATATCTGCAACAATGCTGGTTTGTCACTCGGCGATAGGAAGCCTTTTGCTAATGGGGCTACAAAATCTGAGACGATCCCGATTGCTAGTCTTGTCATTACACTTAGCGAACAAGCAAATGCCGCCACATTTTTCGAACACTGGGAAGAGCTCACTGGAATGAGCATTGGCGATATTCTCCGATCTTCTCCGACATCAACTAATGTTCCAAGCGGCCACGAGACCTACTATCCAGCGTCCTTCTTCGCAAATTCAAAAAGTAAGCGAGCCTTACCTTTCACATCCGCAACCTTGAGTGCCCAAGGGTATGATATATATCTTAACAAGGTAAAGAAGGACTTGCCTGCTTTTCCAGGAGATCTATTGTGGTTGATAGACCGGTTTCTCTCGGACAAATTTCCGGAAGGAGGCGAGCTTGACCTAATCAACGCTTCCATCCACGGTAACTCTGTATACAAGCACATTGCCACTTTCTGTTCGAAAGCAAAGTACAAGTATCATCCTCATTTTCGTACTTTCTTGGCTTTAGCAAGCATGGCTGAGATGGGTCTTGACGAGCGAAATGTTTCTAGCTATGCACTCACCCTAGCTGCAGAGATCTTGCGAGGTCCATTCGTTTCGAGAAAGAGCAAGACTGCAAATATCAAAGTAGAAGGCCAGAATCGATCCGCATCTCGCTTTGTACTCACAATCAAAAAAGATCGCCCAGAGAATGTCATTCATCAAGAAGATGAACCAGAGTTGGAGCAAGACGTGGAGGTTTTGGATGATCTCACTGACAAGGAAGGCGATCTCACTACAGATGATCGAGAGAGCATGATGGATGAAGGCGAGGATGTCGGTCAGATTATGGAGCGAGGAATGAAGCGTGGGCGTGACGTTCATGATGATGATAATGGAGAAGGATCGAGCAAAGCAGCTTCTAAAGCGGTGAAGGGTAAAAAAGATCTCGATACCACGAAGGTGACGAGTTAATGTTTGGCTGAAGACTCGTAGCCTCATGGCAGGAATGTATTCAAAGACGCGGTGCAGATGAACCGAGTACGGCGGGAGAATGATCGTCTGGAAGGTTAAGCACCAAGGCAGATGACAGGTAAGACGCTACACGATGGGTTTGTATTACCTAATCTACTACATTAAAGATCAAAATGGTAGACAGAATGTAGAAAGACCCAGTATCAAAGGTGTGGGTACTCCTATTTGATCCCGTTTCTTCCTGTTTATATCACATGACGTAATCCCTCCATTATGAAAACTCAACCCTGTTGTTAGAACTGAAGGAGGTGCTGAATTGTGATGCTGTTGCTTACCTATAAGACCGTGGAGCTGTAGTAGCTATTGATGATAAGAAGATGCCAACATTGCAATATAAACAGAATAAAATAAATTTTGAAAGGGTCGTGGAGCTTGTCCAATTGGAGAACGAACCATATCACAGCGCTGCGGGGCTCTAACTGTTGGGTTAGTCGACCCACGGACCCGACATCGTAATTCTAGAACAATATACGTATTACTGGGTAAAATAAATGCTCTAAGACTGAGGGCAGCCATTGTTTATAGTACCTGTTCTTTGCCACTTCCTTCAAGCCACTCCCGATTGATACGTCATATGCACTACCGCAAGGGTCGTGCCTGCATCATCGACATCATGAACGCAATTCCCCGAACTGCGTTTGCATGACTTCTGCTCCATTCCGCAAGCTTCCACTCACTGGGCCAATGTATCCAATGACTGTCGCTTTCATACAACCAGCTCCGCGAAATTGTACATAACCATTGTAATGCACAATGGTCCTCCGATTATTCGTTCCTGAAGGTATGTGTCTGAAGGGCACAAGCAGCGCATAGCTCCTGACCGAGCTCTAGGTGAGGGACAACATCCGCTCACGCGAAAACAACCCAGCGGCCTCGCTGCACAGCCTGACCTAATCACATCACCATGGAGAAGTTCGCTTGGTGCAGCTGGCCTCACTGGCTTCCTTGCGCTTGTCGGCCGCTCACGTCCAGGCATATTCCTCCGCTCCGCTGCCTTCTTCAGCGTCGTCGATCTCTCATGGACAGCTACTGGATTGTATGGACAACGGGAGATAAACAGAGGTGTATTTAAAATGGAAAATATCACACCGCAGTCTGGCAAGCTGTTGCAAAGTACAACGCGATGGACTGCAGAGGATGCGACGCTGGCTGGCGGAGTATTGGGTATTGTGACGGCCCTGAACCCGCGCGCTTTCCCTGGAGCCTATGGAATTTCAAGATTCATTGGAGCAGCGACTGTCGGATGCGCACTTGGCTATAAGACTGGACAAATTTTCATAACTCGTATCGACCCGCGACTTATGAGTATCATTGAATCATCTGAAAAGGTGATCCGGCGAAGGGAATATGAGAAGTTGCAGCGTGACAAAGAAGCGAAAGCTTCGCTATCTTTCGTTGGCAAACTCGCGCTCAAGTATCACACATCTCCATATCTACAGATCCTGCGGAATCCTCTACAGTTTTCTGGGGCAGGAGGGGTGGGTGGTATGTCTAGCGGACAGCAGCACGCAAAACCATCGAGCCGAGCATCTCAGGGGCTAGCGTTGAGCTCATCGCTGCAAGCAGACACGGCCCAGTTCACCCTCATCCAAGTAGAGTTCAAAGCAGACGATCTTACAGGACCAGACCTCGAAGCAGGCTATCGAGCATACAAGGACAGTCTTCAGACGCGGGACGAAAGCGCCATTCAAGAATGGCGGGAGAAAGTCCTGAGGCATAAGCAACAAGCAAAAATAGAAATAAATTTCTTGTGGAAGCATCTTGCGGGTAGAGAGAAGGCCTTTTACCTCCACGTCGAAGAAGACAGGGACAAAGACATACTTCGACGAGAGCTGCAACTACTCAACAACATGACTGGGGACATGATTGTTAGGTATGCGATGCTCGGATACCACGAAGCAGACGCGGACAAGCAATTGCGGCAGAAGAGGCGAGCGGATAATGTTTCACCTCCCCTCACAGAATCCGACATGTTACTGAAGTCAACAGTAGCTGCGCAATACGACTACCGAGGTCCAATCATTGTCACCGAGCAAGTGCGTACCAACTGGACAAGACAAAAGGAGGTCCTATATCACCTCGAGCATATTTTATCGCAGTATGAAGAAATGCAGCCAGCAGAAGGATCAGGAGTGTTTGAGCATCGTAAGCAACTCCGGCAGAATGCAGAAGATCTGAAGAGAAACGTCGAGGCTACTGAACGGCTGCTTCATTGGTTCGAGGTGCAGGTACAACAGGCCGAGGACAAGACCAAGAGAGAAACATAGCACTATCTTAGTACGCAAATCAGTAATAACGTACGCAATCATTGACGCATTAGGAAAGATGCACCTTTTTCTAGAGAAAACTGACTTGAGAATGTTTCACTAACGCAATGATACTCTATATCCCCAAGACTGTGTTCACACTCAACTAGTATTCTACAACGCAGCTTCCTTCTTCTCCTGCGCAACCCCAAACGTAGCTCCTCCCTCTTCCAAGAAACGCTTCTCTTCCTCCGTACTCTCCCTCCCTAACGCCCCATTCCGATGCGGATACCTACCAAACCTGTCCAGTATATCTCTGTGTTCACTAGCTGACTTGCTATATCCCTCAATGAACATCTTCGTGCCTTTGTATCCCTCTAAACTTGCTAACTCCTTCTCAAGCTCATACACAATGCCGCTTACAAGATCGTGATCAGCCACATCTTCAGAGTGGATAAGCGGCATGTAGAACCACATCCTATGCGGCGACGAGAGGCGGAAAACAGGATGTAAATCCGGGCGCGGGATGGGCGACTCGGACGATAAGAGTGTACGGACTAGATGCATCGCCATATGATCATAGTGGTTGTATACGAATCGCAGCCCGGAATTCGTACGGTATATATTCCGCGGTATCTGGTCGAGCAGCAGCGTCATACTAAGTGCCGTCCACACCGCTTCCTCGCTATTCGCATCCCCGCTTCGCTCAGCAATACGGCGCAATTCGTCCAAGAACGGGTGCGCGGTTGCATCGGGGTATTTGTTGGGGCCAATAGCTTCCAGTGCGGGGGAAAAGGCCTCGCGACATTGTGTGTCGAATGCGACTCGTTCGGCGGGGGTCGCCATGAACCAGCGCTTCACGACGCTCATGTCGAGCTCCTGCCCGCTTGTGTCAACGCCGGGGAACCATGTTGATATCACGCGATCGTAGAGTGTGCGGTTGAAGAGGGAGGGGTCGAGTTTGAATGCAGACGAAGTGGACATGGTGCGTTGGAAAATCGGCGCGCGGATGCTGGAGAGATACAGACTCGATGTTAGGAAACGTAGGGGCGTGCAGACTGTTAAGCGGGTAAGCATTATTGGTTTTTCATGGTTTGTTAGCTATGGGATGCGATCTTTTTATTTATATGCGATTCGCGCTGAGATCTCGACATGATTCGCGCTGATTCCAAGACTGGATCTTCGCCAGGTTACTGAAGGATTGATGTGGGTTTCGGTGGCTTCGGGAGCCGACAGAGAGACTGCTGACTAACAATTGAATAGATATGGTGCTTGTTATTATCACATTTAACCGTCGATTTTATGCGATCTTAACAATTGAAAAAATATATCATTTTTCGGATCGCATGGTTTCCAGGCTGCTTGTGAGAACTAGCGTATTAGGTTTTGCTTAGAAGCTTCGATACAGTCGCGACTAGCGCGTGCCAGCGCGCTGTGGGAGCCCATATGAATTTCCCCATTGCCATGGTCTGCCGAATATGGGGAAAGGTGGAGAAGAGGCTCTGGACAAAACAAGGGCTAGTCTGTCAAGCTTTACTCCGCATTCCCCTCATTCATCTGCCTGCGCCATACTCAGGCCTCTTAACCTAAACATGTGGGGACGCAACCTACATCAAACCATGTATATCATTAACAGAATATCCATACCTAGTGAAATACCCAGAAGGCCCAATTCCCAAAGTCTAATCCCTAAGAGCGTTGTGTTGTTTCTTACGCTTCATGTTCTTCCCCAATACGCACCCCAGCTACTCCTAGCCCCACATGTACACCCTTGCTCTCTTATCCTTGCTGCTCGCAACCTTCGTTATCTACACACGATACAAGAACAAACCGCCGCCCGGCACAAAAACCGCGCCTGGGCCTGCCGGCCTTCCAATCCTCGGAAATGCACATCAACTCAGCCAGCAACCGCACCAGCAAATCACAGCATGGGCTCGCGAGTATGGCGAAGTATACAAGATCCGGCTGGGCTGGAATGATTGGTATATGATATGCTCGCCTGATGCGTGCAAGGAGATTCTCGACAAGCAGTCTGCATCCACTAGCTCACGGGCACCACTACCCGTATCTGGAGATGCGCTCAGTGGTGGAATGAGATTCTTGTTCATGGAGTATGGACCTGAATGGCGAAAATTAAGAAGCATCAGCCACAAGCTGCTGACTCCAGCTGTAAGCGCCACTTTCAAGCCAAGCCAAGAGTTTGAGGCAAAAATGCTTCTTGAGGAGATTTTGAACGGAGCGAATACAGAGAAGGGAAATGGAGTCAGTTACAAAGCGATCAGAAGGTATACCGTTAGTGTCATCATGACGAGTACTTATGGGAGACGTATACCAGATTGGGTGAGTACACATATACCAAAACATATGTTGATTCGGACTAATAAGACTAGGATTGCGACGAAGTTCATGGCATTTACGATATCATGAACGATTTTTCTCTCATGGCAAAGCCAGGCACTTACCTTGCTGACACACTTCCTTTTCTCGGGAAACTCCCTCCAAAACTACAGTGGTGGCGCAAAGATGTCAAACCATACTTTGAAAAGCAAGCTAGACTCTGGATGTCGTTTTGGAGCACCCTGAAAACGCAAATGGAAACCAAACAAGCCCCCGAATGCTTCGTCAAACAGTTCATCGAAAGCGACTACGAAAAGCAGGGTATCAGTGAGCTGCAGGCAGCGTTTCTGGCAGGTAGTATGATTGAAGCAGGAAGTGAAACAACGTCTGCAGCACTAAACACAGCGATCCTTTATCTCTCTGCAAACCCGCATGCTAGGCAAAGGGCATTTGAAGATATCCAGAAAGTCGCATCATCTACTCGATCTCCAACTTTCGATGACGAGCCCGAGTTGCCTTATATTTGTGCCATTGTCAAAGAAACACTGCGTCTACGTCCCGTCACCAACATCGGTACACCACATTACACCACTGCGCCAGTAACCTACAAGGGCATCCACATCCCCGCACAGTCGGTTGTATGTCTCCAACAGTATCCCATTCACTACCATCCCAATATATTCAGCGAGCCCCAGCGCTTCAAACCAGAAAGATACCTAAACCACCCGCACGGATCGGGTCACTACGCTGCTGGGCCTGCAGCGAGCCGCGACCACTGGGCTTTCGGCGCGGGCCGCAGAATCTGCTCTGGCGTGCATCTCGCAGAGAATAGTATATTTATTGTTCTCGCAAAGTTGTTGTGGGCTTTTGATATCTTGCCGCCGCTTGACAGTTTGGGAAAGGAAATCGAGGTTGATACTAGTGACAAGGCGTTTGATGCGGTTGGGAGTACGACGATGGCGAAGCCGTATAATGTGAGGTGGAGGGTTAGATCTGAAGAAGTTAAGAAGACGGTATTGCGGGAAGCGGCTGAGGCGAGGAGGGATGGGTATGTGCTTAGAGGGGTACGTGTGGGTGAAGAGGGTGTTGAGGTTTGATTTCAGTGGGATTGTTCAAATGGGTGTCACTATCTGCTTCGTGCGAGGACCAACATGCCTGTTGCATGGGCTTTTCCACCGACTGAGTCAAGGCAGCTGCCTACTGTAATTGGCAAGAGCTTTTCATAAGGTCAAAAATCCCTAGTGAAAGTGACCACTGTTTGCCCTTTCGGCGTTTGCTGTCCCCGCTTTACCTATCTGACCTCACAGTCCCTTCCTATACTTTGCTCTTGGTACCAACAACCCTTCCCCTCTATTACCACACTTGACCTAAGCACTAACGCCTTTAAGGAACTTAACACGAGTACGAAGATAATGAAAAAGACCAAAACCATAGAGTTGAGCGACTTCGACGTAGCAGTCTCCAAGCTCAACATCGATGAAGGCGACACTATTAAAGACGTCATGAATGTCCCGTTTACGATCGTCGTAGATGCTCCCGTACAGGACTTTGGCACATTGTATCCGCATGATCAGACAGAGTCTGATGAGGATAAGCAAATGAGCAAACATCGTAGACTGATCGAGGGGAAGCTGAGGGCGCAGGTATCAGCGCAAGAACTCGGATCCAAAATAGCAGCAACAAAAGAAACAACCGAGCAGTATACGACTCAGAATGGCTATGTGGGTGGCAAAAGCGATGCCGAACCCACTCGTGATTCCCCCATATTTCAAGAAGTCAGTATGCATCCACATGAAGATGAATAACTGCTAACACCCTAACAGTCCCCCGATACAAACGCCAACAAACCCTCCCCTCCCACACCACTTCCCGACCGCACCCGTCGAGCCTCTGAACCTACTCTTCTCTCAAGCACCTCACCAACACCCGTACCGTACACGCTAGACACTCCCTCCAAAGCACCTTACAAGCCCCTATCAAGCCCACCATCAAAACGCCACCGCAACCCAGACTCACGCAAAGCCGACCCTCAGCGACCCCGCTACGGAGCCCGCTGCGAAGTTGAAGAGGAAGAAGAAGCAGCCCTAGCAGACCTCGAACAATACCGAACCATGGATCTGGCGCCTTTGGACCCCATCATGCAGAGTAGCACTGCCGGTGATTTGATTACGCACGGTACACCGATTAAAGTACGGGATGTAGATATTTTCTGCGGAGGGCGGTGAAGACGGCGGGAGAGAACGAAATAGGTAGTCAAGGTAGTAGTAGGGCTTGTCGACGTTCTATCACGCAGAAAAAAGGGTAGAACTCACGCTGTATCGACCATATATAAGTAGCAAACCCCGCCCAATCTTTCAACTTCTCTCTCATTTACCCCATGATATGGAATATGGAGACAAACACAGCGCCATCCTAATGCCCTTATTTGCCATCTGTACCCGTAACTAACAAATGCTACATGAAACCCCCCTGCATGATATTCCTTCTTTTTGTAAAGATACCCAAGTCCTGACCCTGTATATAAGCAAAGTAGTGTAAAATCCGTATTGCCCCCCCAAAGAACATCCAATCCATCCAAGCACACAGATATATATATATATATATATATATGCATTTACCCTGTTCAACTACCTCTGCGCATTCCGCCCTCTCCTCTGCCCCCACAAATGTCTTAGACTCGTAATGGAAAGACACTGTTGGGAAGAGGACTGCCACCGTCATAGCTGATGAGATACATCCTGTTGCTCGTCCTGGAGACCAAGCCTTGTCCCGCTGCGTCTACGGTCGTGCTCCTCGTCGTTGTCTCGCATTTCGGTTGCGAAATCTGCCTCGTCGTTGCTGTGGTTCTCGTAGTCGGTTAGATCGTCGCTCATGATGTGGAGGATTTGGCTGAATGTGCGGCTCTTCCAGCGGCCCATGCCTTCCATGAGGTCTGCGCAGTGCAAGAGGGTGCGGCGTGCGGCTAGGTAGCCGCCGTCGAGGGCAATGCCGGTTATGCTGAATGGACCGCCGTGGCGGATGAATTTGAGAGCTTCGCTTGTGTCTGCGAAGCCGACGGGGGACTGCGAGCTGTCTATGAAACCGAGTTGGCCGACGGAAAGCCAGTCAACGGGATCGAGAAGCTCGATACACGAGTCGACTGATGGGCAGTTGCTGTTGGTAGAGTTGGGGGAGTGGGGCGGCACGGTAAAAATGTACAGGCCTAGTATGAGTGCGGCTTCAAAGAGAGCGACGACACTGTGCGGGTTGACTATGTCACTAACTTTGCGGTCGAAAAGCAGCTTGTAAATTTGGGAGGCATGGAGGACGCTGCGACGAGCACTGGGCGTTTGGCTCCACGCCGAAATATCTTCGAGGGCGTTAACGGCGGGCTCGGGGCCTGAGCGCCCAGCCGCGAGCTCAAAGTAGCGGAGATTGGCACCGAGGAGCATGCACGAAGCATGCCAGAGAACGGCAGAATTGAGGTCTGCGGTGCGAACGGCGTCAATGGAGGAGCTCGAGAGATTGACTAGCAAAGGGAGGATGTCACGACTTCGTGGGTCTTCGGCATAAATGCGCCAGGGCTCTAGTTGCTTCTGGTGTCCTGTCGCAGGAGCTAAGCGATCGTTGCTCTCGTAGATGCGGAGGAGGAGCAGTGTTAGCAAGCATCGAAAGCTACTGGTATCCAGTTTCAATCCCGGCGTTGGATGAAATGATGGTGTAATCTTTTGTGAATGAACTTTGGCACCTCTTTGTACCAGATGAAACCATTTTGCAGCGTTGTTGACATGATACAAAGCGTAATCGGACGGAGGAAGAAGATGAACTGTTTCTGGGCGTATCATGGGAGATGTTGAGAGATACCCTGCCCACCAGCAGTCTGCCTCGACCAGACCGAATATGATTCGTTTGCTGCATTCAATCTTGGACCATGTCTTCCATTTAGCGTCGATGTCGATAATTTCATCGAGGAGTGGTTCTATCTTGCCGGCTTCGTTCGCAGAGAAGAGACTTTGGTTCAGAGCAAACTGTAGTTATCAGTATCATAACAGAAATAGACACGAATGTGCACATACACCAATAAGCTCTGAGTATAGCTTCTCGGCTTGCGCGATACGGCTTTTTCGCTGGAGATGGGTCAGCACGCGAACAGGTTGTTTTCCATAGTAAACTCACTCCGGTAATGGAAGCTAGGTTGAGAGCTAGCAAGCTGGTAGCGATAACCCGCATCTGTCTATGTGGTGGCTGATCTGATGCTGGTAACGATTGTAACTCGGCCATGACAAGCTGCAACACAGCCTATATGCATGTTAGCAGATGAAAGTTTATCTCGTGTGCTCCTCTTACAGGAAATGTGCGTGTGACGAATTTGGCTGCGCCAGCTGTCCC
Source organism: Bipolaris sorokiniana ND90Pr (assembly GCF_000338995.1). Taxonomy (NCBI): domain Eukaryota; kingdom Fungi; phylum Ascomycota; class Dothideomycetes; order Pleosporales; family Pleosporaceae; genus Bipolaris; species Bipolaris sorokiniana. The sequence goes on along the minus strand of NW_006911903.1, from coordinate 254,926 downwards.
CAAAATACTTAATCCAATCAAACACATGCATAGTAGTAACGACCGCGGAGCATTCTTGGCCGAAAATGTTGGTATGTGAATGATTGGAAGGGTAGGATGGAAGTAGTAGAGGTACATTTCCAAAGCAATGTCGAGAATCTCAGCGGGCGGAAACTGGATGCCCTCTACGCTCGGACTTCCCGCAGCATCTCCGCTTGACGATACGGTATCTGCCACGGATTCTGACCGTATCAGATTCGATATGGGTAGATTGTTCAGTGTGTTTTGCAACTTGCTTCTACATTCCTCATCAAGACCCCAACGCTGGTTTTTGCGTTGCCTCTCGCTGACGGGCGTATCTGCTGATCTGGAATCATAATCGGAGAGGATATTGATGCAGTCGGACGAGACCAGACTCTGCCACAGATCTGGCATTAAACGAGATGAGCGCCGATTTCGTGACGGCCAACAATTCTGGACTCTTTGGAAGCGTTCTCTTGGCACTCTGCTTGCAATGGACGCACTACTCCCTGACGGGCTGGCTTGATTCTCTTGCATTGTTCGAAAGGCGTCCGAGTCGAAGAAGCCGCCATCAACCCCCCCTACTCCAAGCGAGTGTGGTCCGTTTGGTGTGTGCCCCTCTTGCTCTATTGGAAATAGCCACGTCTGCAGTGCATCTGCTGGGGTCCGATTGGGAATTGGGTTGCTGCTCTGGACGAGTTCAAACGCCCACTGGTCCAAGCTTGAAACATGTCCTGCAGGCGAGAATGAAAGGACCTCCATGGCTGGATCAATGGGGGGTCCCATGTTGTCGTGGTGATTGCGGCTCTGCATCGGCGCGGTTCCCGCGCGGGAAATGAGCATTGGCGAGGGCGACCGCCATGGCGTGTCGACTCCAGGCTCAAGGTGCTGGGCAGCATTGATAAGCGCCTCGATGCGATCGTCGCCGGGTGAAGCCGGGTGTAGTCGCGAGGCAGGCTGGCGTGCGTGAGGATTGGAAGCAAGATGGGCGCTGTAATGGCGGTTTGGATTCATGTGCTGCTGGATTTGCGCATCTGTCCTGCTGGTCATGGGCGAGAAGCTGGCGTCGTCCTGGATGGGAGGTGTCTGCATTGGCGTGGGACCGCTGTTTGTGCGTGAAGGCACAGCTGACATTGGAGTCTTGCTATCATCTAGAGAGTTGTTGCGCAGAGGCTGCTGCTGCGTCGAGGCATTCTGCTGCTGTTCATTGTTTTTCATCCGGTTCATGGCATTTTGGGCATGGCCTTTGCAGTGTCGGAACAGGACGTCGCTGATTGGAGGTTGGACACGAGGAACTCTTTTTGCTTTTTCTCAAGGAAGCCTCACCTGCGCGAAAAGTGCTTTTTGCATGTCGGACACTCATAGGGGCGTTCTCTGGTGTCTGATTGATAGATTAGTTGCTGATGCTGTTTTCGTCGTCGTCGACAGACTGGGGCAGACATACGGGACCGCTCATGACGCTTCACGTGCTCGACTGTCAGGCAGGTCAGTTGGTTGGAATTCCATCGTCGCCAGACAGCGGAGGGCAACATACGCTTGGTGAAAGTGCGATCGCACATACTACATTGCTTCAATGCCATGGCTGGCAGCAGTTGCAATGTTTCAATGTGTTTGGCGGGTGATCGGAGGACCCTTCGAAGGCCGGCGCCCGGAGGCGCTAGTTAGGCTGCCAAGCCATGGTGGACTGCGGGGGAAGCCATGCCTATGCCCTGACTCGGCCTACTATGCGGCCAGTATAGGCTCATGTCAACCTCATCTACCAGATGCATATAAATCCGCAGTACCTCCTCTAGATTGCACCGCCCGACAACCTCCCTCTCCAATCGTTGCCACCCGATCCCAACGCTTATCTGACGATTGCCACGCCTCATGCCAATCACACAACCATACCCCAACACACAAAGCCTATCGGCTTACACCCCATGAGCTCACCATCCAGCCCCAGAGATCGTACTGTGCCTTGTTTTGACTGCCTAGTTGACCGAGGTAAAAGGGCGTAGTCGTGTTATTCTGCTAATGTAGTGTTGGAAAAGGACTATGTTCAGGTCTAACTTCTCGAAGGATTCCTTCTTACTTCACCTCGCATGTGGGACCTGATGCGTATACTGGTGGGGCCATACTGGATCCTTCCACCGTTCCAATTGTCCTGTTACGGCAGTGTGCTTTGCTCAATGTAGCAGCTGTCGTCAATTGATTGCTACTTTGGACATCGGTTAATAGCCCGCATATTGATCTCCTGGTCGGACATCGGACATCGGAAATTTTGCGTACAGAGTGGGTTTCAAAAAGCTTCGAGGCGTTTGGACCGCCTTTGAAAGCTAGCCGCTGGCCAATCGGTTCGCTGTCACTATGCAATTAATCATTCTCGCGTGCTAGAGGACCCTACATTGCACGTGGCCTGGCCGTTGACAATAATCTAACAACATGCACTATCCATTTGCCCTGTCCAAACGCCCGATGACATTGAGTATGCACAGAAATCCAAGAAGAGCTCAACCAGACATGGCTCGGTGCCTCTGCAAAGTGTATACTACCGATCATGTCTGGATCAGATTCATGCACATCAGTCTCAAGACGTACGCATGTACGCATCTTGCAGACTCGTCACGTACTCCAAGCACACTCTCATTAGCATAGAGAGACCATGCTACTGGAAAACCGTCTTTCTCAAACAGTGTTTCATCTCGATTCTATCTGCGGTGTTCCGCGGATACGCAACCAAGGACCATGTTGATCGCCAGACACATATTGCCAGACAAGCAAGACGCCGACATTGATGACATGCACACCAGTACGCTTCTGAAACCACAATCACAATCAATATCCAAGCTTCGCATCGACATTTCTCGTTACGACGACAAATAAGAGTGATGAGGGACGTGTTGGAGGTCCGATTCTGTGTGGGGCATATGTGGGGCTAGCGCGTCTGCAAGGGTAAAAGAAGACGACGTCGTGGGGCCCTCCAGTGACATTGCATATACGCGTGCATGCTGACACGACTAACCCAAAACAAGGTTTGAATAACCCTGAAAGAAACGCCGAAACAGTAAATTTCCTCAGCAGACCAAAACGCTGGAGAAAGATGAAGGAAGAAAAAAAAGGGGGAAAGCGAGGGGGGAAAACGTGACAAGACCGCGTATTGACCGAGCAGGACCTCGATCATTCGGAACGGACGACACGATGGATTGGGTAAGTGAGCAAAGGCGTTGAAATTGGCCTCCTACATAGATTGGTTATCGTGGGACTTGGGTTACCATATCAGTATACGTACATATAATACTTCAGTCCGAAGTCGTACAGGTGTCTATATGTGGCGAGAAGGGATAATTTATGCATGTATTGTACACACTACGTTTCATATTATGTAGATACTATGCAACAATGCCAGTATCTCTCAACTCCTTGATTTCATCCTCCCCGTATCCCAGTACCTCCTTCAAGACTTCATCCGTATGCTCGCCTAATAATGGCGGCGGCATTCGAATCTTGGGCTCTGCTCTTGAGTACTTGACTGGATGATTTACAAGTTTGACTTTTCCAAGAGCTTTGTGATCAACTTCTTCTATCATGCCTCTTGCAAGCACGTGCTCATGCTCTACAGTTGCCTTGATGTCGTTGACAGCCGCATACGGCATTCCGCTGCCTTCAAAGATATTCAGCCATTCTTTTGTCGTCTTGGTCTTGAGCTCTGCTTCCACCATGTCGTCAAGTATGGTGCGATGTTGTACGCGAAGAGCATTCGTTAAGAAACGTGGGTCTGTCGCCCATTCCGGATGTGACAGCTTATCGCAAAGGATTTTGAAGAGGCGATCATTACATCCGCCTACTGCAATGTTGGTATCCTTTGTTGCATATGCCCGGTACGGCACTACGGTTGCTGTGCATGCTGTTAGCTTTCTGTTCATGTCCCATGTCCACATCCATATATATCTATGCATTTCCCCAACCAATTCCCCTTTGATCCCCGTACATGGAAAAAGCCAACTCACCATGCGCAGTACCCCATCTCCCACTATCCCCTTTACCCGTCACCAACGCACTACTCGCAATATTCGCCAGCCCAGAAACCTGCACATCACTCAAACTCGCATCAATCCACTGACCCAGCCCCGTACTCTTACGCGCATAGAGCGCCGCCTGAATCCCAATTGCCGTGTACATGCCCGTCATGATATCCGTAACCGCAACCCCGACCTTAACGGGCGGTCCATCTCGCTCGCCCGTAATGTGCATGAGCCCCATTTCCGCTTCCACCATGACATCGTAGCCTGCACGGTCACGATACGGCCCGGTTTGCCCGTAACCCGTCACCGATGCATAGATGAGTGACGGGTTAAGTGCCGAGAGGGTAGCGTAGTCGAGTTTGTATTTTGCAAGTGATCCGGGGAGATAGTTTTCCACCAGCACATCGCATTGCTGGACTAGTTTGTGCAGGATAGATGTTCCGGTGGGGTTGTTAAAGGCGAGGCCCACGGATTTCTTGTTGCGATTTACCTATGTCCAAGTGAAAAAGAAAGTTGTGGTTAGTAAAGTAGAAATTTGGCCAAGAGAACTGAGTGGGTATGGGAAATCAGACTTACAGAAAGATAATACGCACTCTCCCCTGGAAACTGCCGTTCCACCCCATCAATATACGGTGCATTCGGTGGCCCCCAAGATCTCGTGTCATCACCTCTAGTCGGATGCTCAATCTTGATAACATCTGCCCTGCACACCCTCGTCAACAAAAAGTCCAAGAAGTCAGCCCCAACCCCTTCCCCCAATTTCTCCATCCATACAAAACCGAAATAGGAAATGCTTACCCCAAGTCCCCAAGAATCTGCGTACAATACGGCTATACAGATTATACAGTCAGTAAAACATAAGTACCGAACCGACGTAGTTCAACATACCCCTGCAAGCACCCTCGTCATATCCAACACCTTTACTCCAGCCAACGGCAACTTCTCCACCGCCTTACTATCCACATTGCTCGCTATTCCCCTCTTCGCCCACACTCGTGCCGCCGGCCGATACTGAAATAAACACTGCATGTGCGGTGGCCGGCTGCATCTCGAGAGGGAGTACATGATTTCCGTAACGTGTATGCTAGTGAATAGCGATTGAATAAACGAATGAAAAGAAGAAGAAAAATCCAGTAGTCGTATGTATGGATGGATGATTGTAAAGGCCGAGGTATGAAGACAGTCAACGCCCCACATACCGACGCGTGCTTTTGTGGGGTCCCGGAGAAGGAAGAGAGAGGGAGACAGGAAGGCGATGGTACAGAGGCACAGACATGTTTTCTTTTGTGATAGTATGGATGGTATACGGGCAAGCAAGTGAGATAGTGTGGAAAAAGGGCGACGAGTATCGATTTCCCCATGCAACGCTGCATGCAAAAAGTACCACCAAGTGCTCAACTCGGATTTCAAAGGTATCCTCCCAAATTACTAATGTGACGCAAAAAACCTCGCTTTACACTCATCATACCGATTATAAGAAAAAAGGAGGTAAGAAAAAGGGCTAAGCTTTTACCCCATTCACCTTGCCCACCCCCAAATACTCCTCAAACTCCTCCCTATGTACCCCATCATCATCCCTCGTATTAGCACCATGCGCGAACCCACCAAAGTAGTACGACGCAAGCCGCTGTTTTTCAGCCACCTTGTCTTGCTTGATGCGAGCGAGGAGGTCTTGTGCGCGCTTGTTAGATGAGAAGCGGTCCTGCGGGTTACTTAGCATGCCAAACGCAAGAAAGCGAGGGGGAAGAGGGAGAGGTGAAGGGGGAAAGGGGAAACGTACAGGTAGATTATCCCAGACCTTGTAGTTAGTACCATGCGTTTCGATTACGCCACAGTCTTTTCGTGCGTATTCGGTCCAGAGGAAGAGACGGCTGGATTCAATCATTATGGTGAGTTGGTCTGTTTTCCCTCGTTAGCATCCCCAATTTCACTTTCCGAGTCGGAGTTAAGTCGGCTTCTCACCTGTCAGTATCTTCTCCGGCTCACTCTCGTGGATCCGCATGCCGTGCTGGTAGCCCTCATGGAAGCCGCCATGCGGCGTGTGACTCCCTTCGAAGCTGCCGCCGCCAGGCTGGAAGTCGTCGCTGCGGCCGAGGCCCTTGCCGTATATGCAGGCGAGGAACTCGGAGGCTGAGTTGCGGTGGAAGTAGGGGAGACGGAAGGTGTTTGTTGCTACGTCCCAGCGGGGTCCGAACCAGAGGAAGTCACAGAGTGGCGTTAGGGGGTCGCGGGATTTGGCTGTTAGGACGGTGAAGATGGATGGGTCGGTGTGATCGATTGATGTGCTATTTTGGGAGGAGAACTTGGTCAAGTCGTACTTGTAAGGGACGACGTTGCCATGCCATGCTACGAGGTCGAAGGGGCTGTGGTCTTGCTGAATGGCTACGAGTTGACCGTTGGTCTTGTTTACGATTTGCCAGTTCTCATGCAGCTCGTCGTCAATGGCAGCTACCGGGTATAGAAAGTCGCGAGGATTGGCTAGTCCGTGGCCACCGAGAGGTCCAAGGTCTGGGAGCTCCCACATGGAGCCCCACACTTCTGTGATGTACCCACGGGCTACCGGAGTATCCGGAGCGAGGTTGAGACAGAATCTGATACCACGTTGAATCACGCAAATCTCTCCTGGCTGAAGGAAGATCTTTCCCATCTCAGTCTTGATATCGAGATTCCCCTGCTGGGCGCAGATGAGGAAGTCGCCGTCAGCGTTGCAGAATGCTCGTCGGTCCATGCTGGAGTTGATCATGTAGACATAAAGTGCAATACCCTCTCTGATATTTGGGTCACCACTGCCAGCAAGCGTGTGCAGGCCGTCGGCAAAGTCAATCCTCTCGTCATCCTTGGGCAATGGGAATGGTCTCCACTCGGCTTGTTCAGGCAGAGTCTCGACTCTTGGATTAATAGACAAGAAACAGTTTGTGATGTTGGACTTGGACTCAAACGGAATGTATCCCTCTGTTGAATCTTAGTAATGACCTCATCATATTCAACACAATACATACGGTGAGCAGCCGCTGGCCGGCAGCGGTACATATAAGTACTATAGTTGTGTGCGCGGGGAGCCGCAAATGCCGAGTATGTAATGCCTTCAGTATAGAGGCCAAATCGGACTTCTTGAGGGTTGTTCTGTGCTACTGGAAGTGTACCTGGGATTACTTCAGATTGGTGTCGATTTCCCCATCCTGCTTGATAGTCGTATGGATCATTAGCCCGTGTTGGCTTCAGCCTCTGGAGATCGGTATAATGGAAAACCTTTTGTGGGTCGGTGATGAGTTTGCGTTCTCTGAAGTCCTGCATCGTGTTCAATATTTGAATACGTAGAATGAATATGCCAAAACCTACAGTGTCAAAAAAATCAGCCTTATATTGGACTTCTCCTCTTTGTGGAACTGTATGCCGACATCTGCCGCCACTAGATGATCGGTCTGTGCATGATGTGGTGGCGGGGCCTAATGCGCATGATAGCGGGGTTAGGCCTTCGGTATATGGTTTCCAGGAGCTGCAAGAGACCGGGTTAGTGGGACTCGCGAGGTCAGAGTGTCTTACCTGTTGCTTGGGAGATGGAACCACATCGTGGGCCTTATCATTCTTCGTTTGCGGGGTGCCTTCTCGAAGTTGAGGAGAAACCTAGTGCTTACTCAGATGTGCCATGGCAAAGTTGCAAGTCAACGGTCATCAAACTGAGCGGCTAATTTATAACAATCATCATTTAGTATGCTATTTTGATGCAGCTAAGACTTCATCTACCATAAGTCCACACGAGCCAAGATAGTTCTTGGCATCACATAACGAGCTTAATTCCTCATTAGAGATCTTGTCTGTTATCTCAGACCGTGTCTGTAGAGCTTCCAACAAGCTGGTATCACGCTCTATACTCTCCTTGCATGCCTCGTACACGATATCGTGCGCTTTTGAGCGACCAACATGTGGCGCAAGACCCATCATGACAGCCTCGGCCACGATAAGACCCCTTGTCGAATACAGATTTGTGAGCATTTGTTTGGGATTCACGACTAGCCCGGAAAGCGCAAAGTCAGCCTGGTTGAGTGCACCAACCGCAATGACAAAACTCTCTGGGACAGCCACCCATTCCAGATGCCATGGGCCAGAAGCGCGTTCGAAATCTGACACCATGCCATCAAGCACCAAGCCCGCATTTGACCGCAAGATCTTTGACGCCGCCAGGATGACCTCGCTTGAAATGGGGTTCCTCTTTTGCGGCATAGTAGACGAAGCGCCTCGGTGCGGTACAAACGGCTCTGATACCTCGGAGAGCTCGTTTGATGACATGATGATAATGTCCAGGGCCAACTTTCCTAGAGATCCGCCAACAAGTGCAAGATAATTGGTGATCTCGGCAACGCCGTCTCGTGCAACATGCCAAGTGATGGGAGGATCTGTAAGTCCTAGGTCTTTTGCCATCTCCTTTCGAACGCGAATGCCGTCGTCGCCTGAGCCAAGTGAAGCCAAGGAACCCGCAGCTCCTCCAAATTGCACCATCAGCGCGCGGTCTCTAAGCTGTTCTAGGCGTTCAAGGTGTCTTTGAAAGCCAGAAAGCCAAATGGCACACTTGTGGCCAAAGGTAATAGGAAGAGCATGTTGCAAGTGGGTGCGACCAGCCATGGGTGTATCTCGATGCTTTCTCGAGAGATGTTCAAGATTCTTGATGACGGACCGCAGAGTGCGCTCAACAATCTGGAGGCCTTCTTTCATCTGCAGAATGCTTGCCAAATCCATGATATCCTGCGTTGTGGCGCCCCAATGCACGTAACGGCCGGCCTCATCACCACAGGATGCAGACAACTGGCGTACCAACGGGAAGATGGGGTATCCGACAATTTCAGTCTCACGACGTAACTTATCGTAGTCCAACTGTGCCTCCCTGGCTTTCGATGTCACGACTTCTCCAATGTGGGAGGGGATGACGTTGCATTTCGATTGTGCCCTGGCCAGGGCTGTCTCAGCGTCGACGCATCGGTCAATATATGCCTTGTCGTCGAACACTTTTCGAATCTCATCCGTGCCAAAGAGGGTGCGAAAGATGACCGAATCAATTGCACTGACGCTGCCGAGCAGTCGCCGCTGAGGACGAATAGTGCTTAGTCGTGGAACTGCACGTAGTGGGGCGCGTCGAAGCAAGAACATGATGAGTAGCTTTGTGATGGGGTAAAACTCAATGGGCCTTGAAAGGAGATAAACCTTTCAAAAAGGCCCGCTGCGGCAGACACAACATGGCGGCTCCTTGCTGTAGGCGGTGGACAGTGGAAGCCGGGCGTGTGGGACGTGAGATGCAGCCTCAGTGTGGGGAAGACAAGAGTGGAGTCTATGCATATGGGCGGACGTGTGGAAATACCGGGGCGGGCGGGTCCTGCGCTTAGCGGTGGCGCAAGAGTTCACGTGACCTCGTGTCAATCCCGCATGCACGCGTTGAGTTCTACGGTCATTGTCTTTACTGTCACCACCACCATCATGCTTGACCACTAAAACTCTATTCAAATATGCTACGACTCTCGAACAAACAACGATGCCACGCCTAGGCCAGTGCTGGCGCACATGCTCACAATGCCAATCTCCTTGTCCTGACGCCGCAGCTCCCCGAACAGCGTTGCTGTCTGACGCGCACCCGTGGCCCCAGTGGGATGCCCAAGCGCTATAGCCCCACCATTTGGATTAACCTTTTCTTCATCCAGCCCCAGTTTCCGGATGCATGCAATCGTCTGGCTCGCAAACGCCTCGTTCAGTTCGATAATGTCCGCATCCTTGAGCTCTATTCCTGTCCATTTCAGCAACGCTGGTATGGCGAAGATGGGGCTGATACCCATCTCATCCGGCGCACAGCCCTTGATCTGTGTGCCTACAAAGCGGCCTAGTGGTTGAAGTCCACGAGCTTCTGCCCACGAACGTCGAGCAAGGATCGTCGAAGATGCTCCGTCAGAGATTTGAGAGCTACGTTGTTAGCTTTGCAACTGCAAGTTGGAAGAACGCCTTACGAGTTGCCTGCAGTACTCTTGCCCTTCTCGCCAAATACAGGCTTGAGCGTTGAAACTTTCTCAAAAGTCAGTCCGTGTCGGATACCGTCGTCTTTGGTGACTTCAAATTCTGCTGGTTGCCCGCTCGCTTCATCGATTCTTCGCACCTTGACAGGCACAGTTTCCCAATCGAAGCGGCCTTCTTTTTGTGCACGACTCGCACGTCCGTGGCTTCGTACAGCGTACTCGTCTTGTGACTTCCTATCAACACCATATCTTTCCGCTACGTTTTCCGATGTGATGCCCATGGGCATGAGGCAATCGCGGGCATCCTTGACGTTTGATTCTAAAAGTGTAGGCGAAACGTCCGTTGGAATGCCCCGCGAGCTGTAGTTCCTCGACATGCTTTCCACGCCTCCAGCAAGCCCCACGTCCACCTGGCCTACCATGATTGAATGCGCTATGTGGGTTATTGCCTGCAAGCTACTCGAGCATTGACGGTTGACTGTGTGGAAAGTAGTTGAGTTCGGGAAGCCAGCATGGTTGAGCGCCATTCGTCCGGTCTTCGCAAAACCAAGTTCAGCGAGAACGTTTCCTATCAAGACGTCGTTGACGTCGCTCTTTTCGATCCCGGCTCGCTGTACAGCAGCCTGCATGACCTGGAAAGGTTTAACGATAGCCCGAGATTTATAAACAATAGAACCTACCGGCATTAGAATATCCTCTGGATGCGCATCTTTGAATCCACCCTTGAAACTCCGATTGATTGGTGACCTGACAGCAGAAAGCAGTACAACATCATTTGGGTTCTTCTGCAGAATATTTCGTGCTGCTCTGCTAAAACTTGCCATTTTCGCGAAGATTCAAGATCCAATGATCCACTGCGATCAAGTGGCGCTCTACATATGTAATGCATAGTCAAACACGGTGCAGGGACTACCGCATGTGGTCGCGGTAGTCGCTGTGGCGGGGCTATTGTCTGTGTGGGGCGACGCCGGAGACCCCTCCATGACGAATGGTGCAGCATGACACTAATGTTTGCCGGATCTAGCCTGTATGAAGACGCAACAATTCACTTTCACCATCTTTGCCCACATACTAAGACAAAAGCGACACTACACAATGGCTCTTCCGAACAAGTACCAGAATGGCAGCATTGACTCCTCTACCAAGGGAGTGTACAGAGCATCGCCCATCAAGCTCATGATATACGGCAATGGTGAATAAACTGCCTCGATTTTCTCAACAGAGCTAATTATTCATGTTAGGAACAAGCAACCAGCTTGTAGATGTCATCAGCGAGCTCGGTGCGACAAAAGCCTTCATCATCACAGGCCGGTCGTTGTATGAGAAGACACCAGTGATTAAAAATATTGAGAAGACTCTAGGATCAGCTCATGGCGGTACATTCAGTAAGATTGGTCAGCATGCGTAAGTAGTTTACAATCACTCCATCTCACTTGAGACTGATTTCATCTAGGCCGATCCAGGACATTAAGGAAGCAACATCCTTGATGGCAAAGTCAGGTTGCGATGTGCTTGTGTCTATAGGAGGTGGATCACCCATCGACTCGGCAAAGGCCATCGCATACAACATCCATCAGGAGACAGGGAAATGGATACCCAGTATTGCTGTCCCAACAACGCTCAGTGTAGCTGAAACCACACAAAATGCAGGTTTTACCACTGAAGAGAAGCATAAGATTGCGGTCAGCCACCCGGAACTGGTACCTAAGGGTGGGTAGTAACATATCTCACGATGTCTGAGCACTTTCTAACTATCATCAGCCGTGGTTTATGATGGAAATATTGCCTTATATACACCTCTCAATCTCTGGACTAGCACAGGGGTATGGAGTAGACACAGCACCAGGAACTTTTTCTTGAATTTTGACTAACTTGAATTAGATACGCTCTTTGGATCATGCAGTAGAGCTCATGTACCACCCGCTTGCAGCCGAAATACCTACGAAGCGCATGGCTCTGGAGGCCATCAAAGATCTTTTCACCTACTTGCCCCAGTCAAAAGCCAATCCCAACGACCCTGAAGTTCGCACAAAGCTTTTCATTGCATGTTATTCTTCACTCTTTCCTTTCCTCTATACCGGCGGTGTTGGTCTCAGTCATAGCATCGGTCATGCGATCGGTGCTACATACAATATTCCGCACGGCATCACCAGTTGTCTCAGTCTAGCACCTACAGTACACTTCAAGGCTAGTAACCTAGAAGAAGCAAAGCAGATTGCCAGGATCATCCCGTATATTGGCAAACAAAGTGCCGGTAGCGACGAGAAGGATTCGCACGTCGTCGCTGATGCCATTGCTGGCCTAGTTGAGGAGCTAGGGCACAAGACTACATTGACAGCCGTGAGTTGCTTGAACACGTTTAAGCTACAATTACTGACAATCCTCCAGTACAACGTGCCAACGGGCGAAGCTGAAGAAGAAGCTATCGCGTTGCGCGCACTGCACAGTAAAGAACACAAAGATTTTGCTAGCTGTAAGTAATTCTGCCAGCAATCTCACATTCAGAAGCTAATATTTCCTGCAGTGAAGAAAATTGTGTGTGACCTCTATTGAAACATACACTAGAAGCAAGGCAAAGTACTGTAGTAGATGTAATTAAATTGTAGCCTAATCGATGAATCAAACTAGTAGTTGTACAAGACCGAGGTGCCATCAGCAGATGAACTAACTATGCTCTATCTGAACAGCGGAAACATTTTCCATACAAGCGGTGGAAACCTTTTCCATGTCCGAGCTCCATGGCTTTTTCCGCTACATGATACGACCAATCAACTTGCGTTTTGCCCGCAACCTCCGCAATGTCCTCGGTTAAGCTCTTTTCCGCCTCCTCCGATTGTGGAGACATTCTCACCCGCCATTGGCACGGCATTTGTGTCGGTCTGCCCCAACTCGCTAGTAACAATGATGCATAGCCTCGTGCTGTTCGTGTGGGGAGTGTCTTCTCCGCTCCAGATTTCTCACCACCACAATTTCTTTATCATCTTTAGGCGTTGACGACAGTAAAGAATATTGCAACCTGTCGCTGTGACGTAGATACCCTTGTGCTGGAGTACAGTAAATCTTCCAAACATCTGGCAACTCGACAACACCTGAACACATACTGGTCGAATTAAGCACACTGATATCAACTTTAATTTATTTCTTATTGTACAACGACCAAAGCCTTCCGCAATGCAAAGATCTCTGCTCTTTTCGGCGCGCCGCCGTGGCCCGGCGACGGGTATGCGTTTCTTCTCCGCCAGCGCATCACGACCGGCAATCAACAAGATAGTCTCTTCCGCACAAGAAGCCATCAAGGACATGAAGTCTGACTCCACGCTACTGGTTGGTGGCTTTGGCTTCTCTGGAGTACCGAACACCCTCATCAATGCTCTACGCGATCGATCCGACCTTACAAACTTCACAGTTGTCAGCAACAACGCGGGTATGCCTGGCGTTGGACTGGGACAACTTCTGGAGACCAAGCAGATTGGTACCATGATTGCGAGTTATATTGGAGACAACAAGGTGTTTGAGCAAATGTACTTGAAGGGAGAATTAAGTCTGCAGTTGACCCCTCAGGGTACCATTGCGGAGAAGTGTGCTGCGGGTGCTGCGGGCGTACCGGCATTTTACACACCGGCTGCATACGGAACAATAGGTGGGGGTTGTAAAGGACTGGTAACGAAGAATGTTGACTAACATGATGTAGTACAAACTGGTGAACTGCCAGTCCGTTACAACACTGACGGAACGATCGCAAAAATGGCACCACCAAAGGAAACACGTGAATTCAATGGAAAGTCGTATGTCATGGAAGAGGCTATTTTCGGAGACTATGCATTCGTCAAAGTTGCCAAAGCCGACCGTCTCGGTAACTGCCAGTTCCGAAAAGCACAAAACAACTTCAACGAAGCAATGGGCAAGAACGCGAAGATGACGATTGTCGAAGCAGATGAGATTGTTGAGGATGGCGAGATTGCACCTGAGGATATCCATCTCCAGGGAATCTATGTCAAGAGAGTGATTAAGAGCACAGTAGGCAAAGAGATTGAAAGAAAGGTGTTCTGGAAGAGCCCTGAAGAGCAGAAGAAGGCGCTTTTGGAAGGTGGTACGTCTTGAGTGAAATTTATAGTAAAGAGGCTTCGGGAACTGACAGTGCATCAGGATCATCCGAAGCATCACAAAAACGTGAGCGTATCATCAAGCGCGCAGCACAAGAGCTCAAGGACGGCATGTACGTCAACCTTGGTATTGGCATGCCGCTTGCAGCACCTGCTTTCCTGCCCGAGGGCACTGAAATCATACTCGAGTCTGAGAACGGCATTCTGGGTATGGGAAGGTACCCCAAGCCAGGAGAGGAGGTATGCACATGACATCTTGGTATACACAAGAGACAAACTTACACAAAAACAGGACCCAGACCTGATCAACGCAGGAAAAGAAACAGTCACACTCATCAAAGGCGCATCAACATTCGGAAGCCACGAGTCATTCGGCATGATCCGCTCCGGACGGATAGACGTCGCCATGCTCGGCGCCATGCAAGTAAACCAATACGGAGGTAAGTCTCTTTTCCCCCTCCTAACAACCCATCAAAAATATTTCTCTGACTCTCAGTTCTAGACCTAGCAAACTTCATGCTCCCCGGCAAAGTCAAAGGCATCGGCGGCGCCATGGACCTCGTCGCCAACCCCACCCAAACCAAAGTCGTCATCACCATGGAACACGTCGACAAGAAGGGCAATCCCAAGATCCTCAGGCAATGCACATTCCCGCTCACAGGCCAGAAGTGCGTCAGTACGATTATCACCGATCTGGCGGTGTTTGAGTGCGATCGCGTCGAGGGGCTGACGTTGATTGAGCATGCGAAGGGTGTGACGGTTGATGAGATTCGGAGTAAGACTGAGGCGCCGTTTAAGGTTAGTGAGGGGTTGAAGGAGATGGTAGTTTGATTGGGGAGGGTGATGGTCAGATGATCGGATGTTGAAAACTTTGGGCGTTTGGAAGCTTGATAGGGATGAATTCATGTATTACGTCTTATATTCTATTGCGATTAATGAGAAGAGCCTTGAACGGATGAGATGGCGTCTAAGCTGTGTGTTACGTACGTAAGTACGCCAGTTTGAGATAAAACCTCGATTAGTATCCGTGCACATTCAAGTGTATTACATGCATAACTAGATATGTAGTATATGTTTATCTTACGTCAATGTGAGGGAACAATAGGGCTCTTTTAGAAAATCTCTTTAGCTATCTAAAGACACCCTCATGTTTCAGTAAGTAATCAATGATCAATGGTTTCTCCAATAGTCACTGCTGAGCTTCTTGCCTATATAGCTAATGATAGTAGACGATCTTAATCTAGAAACTCACTTCTTAACCCGCATCTACAACGGTTTGAGCCCCGAGCTTCCCGTTCCAAGCCTTGAAGTGACGCAATACGATGAGTGTAATTGTGCCGCAATACGAAGATCGCGACCGAAATTAGCTAATAGGTCATACTACTAGAGCAAAATGTCCAAGATGTTCGACAGTTCGGCGCTTACTATAATGATACCGTGATTTTTCCTTAGTAAAACCTGAGACTTAGTGCTTACTAAGAGTCTTGGAATGACTCGATTCTATATTGGGGAGGTTTGTGAACTAGTATTTAACACTATTGACGACACTGTTATCTATGCTCTAGTAAACTGTTTGCTTTTGCACCCACCATCACCGCATTATACGCCAAGATTATACCAAACTTCGAGTTCGAACAACCGAGGAATCAGTCGTTCAAAATGATAATCGACCTGAATAAGATCTTGCTTCTTCTAGCTGCTGCCGGGACAATCCATGCCGGGATCATTCGTGCCAACGAAGATGTTGACAAGCGTGCACCAACATCAGTACGAGTATGGCCTAGACAGCCGCAAGAATCTCAAATTAGCTCGTCTTTCGCACCCTTTGTGAGTTGATAGCCTCCTCACATACTCGTACAAATCTCTAATACTAGTTTTCTAGCTCTGCAACCCAGATTTGCAGATATGCGGCAATGGTAATGACTCCAAGACGTACAAATGCAGGGTAAGTATGAACTATACCTTTTCACTTCCATGGTTCTAACTCAATGTTAGATGCGTTGCACTGCATGGAATGGTTGTATACCCCAATCTGATGGAACAGCCTACTGCTCTTAAGAACCAGCTGTTCGATTGATGGTCCGGGTTGTGGGCAGCGTTAGATCGATTGAGCTTTATCTGGAGCGCGGGGGCAAACATCACGTATCCTGTAACACGGACAGTTACATCGGTTATTGAATCATGTTACTAAGAAAACTAATTGCCTTTTTTTCCCTTGGACATTAATCTAATTCCTACATCAATCTACACGATTTTTGTCCCAATGAACTACATACTGACTCGTCCCCATCTCCTCCTTCTCATAACCCTATTCCCCAAACTCCCACGTCCCATCCTCCCCCCTCCTCCCCCTATCCTCATACCCCTCCGGCAACTTCCCCCCAACAAACAAATAAACACTACTCCCATCCCTATCCCTACACCGCTCGTCCCGCGCCGCTTGCTCCCAAATCTCCAGCGCCTTCTCCGCCATGCTACACCCCGTCCCCACTTGTCTCGCACTCTGGACCCCCAGTCCCAAATCCTTAATCATCATCTGCGTCTTAAACCCTGGTTTATACCCGCTGTTACTCGGGACCCAGTACTCCGTCTGCACATTCGGCACCGGCATGACGTGATCGCACATCCAGGACTGTCCCGTGCTGGATTTGATGACGGAGTAGAGGACGGACGGGTCGAGGCCGTGCGATATACCTAGCGCCAGGGCCTCGGCTGTTGCGAGGAGAATGGTGCCCGAGAGGTAGTTGTTTGCGATTTTGGCGGTTAGGCCTGCGCCGAGGGTGGATAGGTAGAAAAACTTTGAGGCGGGACCCAGCATAGATAAGATATGGGTGAGGCGGGTGGATAGTTTGGGGTTGGAGGTTGGGCAGGAGGGAGGTGGGTGGCCGATTAGGAGGGATAAGGTGCCTGCTTGGGCGGCGGGGACGCCGCCGGATACGGGCGCGTCGATGTATGTTCCTAGCCCTGCGTGCTGAAGTGCTGCGCCGACTTCTTTTGTGGTTTGCACGTCGATGGTGCTGCATTCTAGCATTATCCTTTCTTCATCTTTGCGCGCGGCGATGACGCCGGTTCCGGGGTCTAGATATACTTTTTTCACGTCTGTACCGTCGGGTACAATGGAGATAAGGTATTTGGCTTTTTCGGCGGCTTCTCTTGCTGAGGCGCTGATTTCTATGGGACCGTGGCTAGAGTATTCGGACTTGAAGCGTGTACAGGATGAGGTGTTGATGTCGTTGATGTAGAGAGTGGAGGTTGAAGGCATTTTGAGGCGTATGTTGGATGCCATTGCATAGCCCATTGCACCCAGACCTATCCCATAGTTGTCAATAAATGTTCTTCGTATACACATCCGTGTTTGCTGGTCTTGGTGAGAGTACCGATGAATGCATAATCTTCTGCCATAATGTCCAAAGTCGTTGATTATTTTCTTTTCACCAATAATTTCACTTAGCCTATGATATTGATATTTATGAAAATGCCGTTTTCTGAAACCATGAATTCTATTCTTCAACCTTAGTCAGTAGTAGATGTCTACATGCACCCTAGTTCTGTTTAGACCGCACACCAGTTTATGCTGCCCCACATGTACCCCTCTCTTCCCCAACGCAGCATCCCCAACACATCAGCCTCGGCCCCATACTGCATCGGCTGTTGTAAATTGTGTAATCCTGTTTCAGCATGGATATGTATTTGTGTAACAATCTTGTAGAGTACCACTGCAGGGGGTAATAAAAACAGAATCCTCTTCTACGTAGTGTACATCCACCAGTCTCCATCCTCTCCAAAGAAACCCAAACCAACTACTTCATTCCAGTCATGTCTCCTTCTTCTCCCCTCAAAGTTGCTGTGATTGGTCCAGCAGGTTTCGGTGGCTCATACCTCTCTGTTGAACTACTAAATCGAGGTCACACTGTAATCGGGATATCGCGCAACCCAGCAAAACTTGGAAAGCACGAGCGTTATATCGCCCGACCTGTAGATATAGACACAGGATCGATCGAAGAAATAGCTGGAAAGTTCAAAGATGCTGATGCGCTAGTATGTGAGTTTGGACCTCATACATCAGGAGCAGGGGCATTGTTATATAGTACGTTTTGATTTCTTCCTACTTTCTTCTGCGCTCATGTGTGTGTGTGTGTGTGTTTACTTGGAGTAACTCATTTGAGAAGACTACATGCAAAAAACAACAAAAGAAAATAAAAAAGATCAAATTTCAGGACATAGAAACTAACACAAAAAACCCCCAAGTGCCCTTCCTAGAATCCGTCCGCAAAATCATCCTCGCCCACAAACTAAACCCAACCTCCTACTTCCTCTTCGTCGGCGGCGCAGGCTCCCTCCACGTCCCGGGCACCTCACTCCCCTGCGTCGACCACCCAGATTTCTTCCTCGCCTACCGCCGCGCAATCTCCACATCCCTCGCTCACATTGCGTACATGGAAGAGCGCCTCGGCATCATGGGCACGGCGCTGCGTCGGTACCGCATTGCGCGTCTAGCCTCGCCACCATCAGAAGAAGATTTGGCTGTGATTGCAGAGTACGAGCGCCACATCCGGAGCAAAGACGATGCGAGCGACTTCATTAAAGCGGGGCGTACGGCGTACATGTTTTTTGATGGTAGGACAGATTTCAACTGGAGTTTTGTTTCGCCGCCTGCGTTGTATCGGCCGGGAAAGCGGATGGGCAAGTATGAGGTTCATGTGGATGATATGGTGCTTTTGGGGGAGCAGCAGGAGGGGAAGGATATTTTTGAGGGGCGCTTGACGGGGATTAGTGTTGGGGATATGGCGATTGCGATTGCGGATGAAGTGGAGCAGAGGAAGTTGGTTGGGACGCATTGGTCGGCTTGGGGGGATATTAGTGAAGATGTACCTGCGCCAGCGTATGCGTCGTTGGAGGCGGTGGGCTGAGGGGATTAGTAGCAAGTGCTGGAATAGTAACTCTCCCGCATAGTTTCACGTTTGATATTTTGATATTTTGATATTTTGTGATTTTCTGGACATTGTCGTCTAGTCTAGGTGGACCTGCTCCCCATTCAACGTGACATCAGTCTTCCTGTATAGCTACTTGTTGTGAAAATAGTCATTAAAGACCTTGAGTACTGCGTCGAACCCGATTTTCTCTCCGAACTTCAATACGTGCTCGTCTCGCCCAATCTTTGTGGGGGCACCGTCTGGCACCCATCTACTTGTCACACCTTCGGCGCTCGGCCCATATACCTTTGCGCTCAGCTCGTCCTGATGTACCGGCGGCCATGGATTCTCGCCATTGACGAATTTGATAAAATCCTGTCCGTATTCCCTAGCTACCTTAAGTTGCGCATCGTCCAAATGTTCGTTGAAATTTTGAAACAGATACGCTACGTCGAGGATATGGCCGGCTTCGCCTTTGAATCGACCTTCCCAAGGTATACCCTCGTTGAAGTGATAAAGGAAGAGTTTTGTTTCGGATGTATTTGGCCAACCCTGGGCAAATGCACGTGAGGCAGCGTAAAAGCAGATGTCAGACGCGAAGCGTACAAAGGCGAGGATTGCCTCGTCATCTGAAGTGGAAGCAGTGATGTTGTAAGCCGCGAGTAATTCTGTAGCTACTTCTGGCTGGGCGGACAATGTTTTATTGCAAGAGTTGATGAATGCTTGGGCAATGCCAGGCTTACGGGCATCTAGCATGGTGTATGCGAAAATGCTGCCCTAGATATCGTTAGCTTTTGCTCCTTTACCACTTGCACAGGAGCTTACATCAAGCTTCGAGTCTCCTAGCATCAAGGCTTTGCACCATTTTCGACCAGGAAGCAGGAAATTGGGTTTTTCTTCTTGAGATGAAACAGTTGAGAAATCAGGGAAGCCAGGTACTGTATCATTGTCCATGGAAGGCATCATATGCGCTGATAGTGGTGCCTTTTGCACAAGATCGTCAACTGGCAAGGCCAAGAGAGCCTTAATGCGATCTTCTGGAGACATTTCTGCGAGTCCAAATGCTTCAATGACATTTTGGTAGGCCAACTCTGCCTCGGATTCTGGAATGGGTAAAACGAGGAGTGGTGTTCCTCCAGTACTGAGACCTTGCTTCATCAATGGCTCTTTCGAGCTCAGTAAGTATATCACAGACACTATGAGAGTCAGTCACGCTTTCAAGGTCACTGATTGTTGAACGTACCAGCTCCAGCACTTTCTCCGCACGCTGTGATCTGATTGGGGTCGCCACCAAAGCCACCTATGAATTTCTTAACCCACTGCAGTGCAGTGCGTTGGTCATGAAGGCCGTTATTTGCTTTGTATCCGGCTTTTCGTAGTTCAGCTGATGTCATAAATCCTGTGACACCCAATCGGTAACTGATTGGTTTAGAATGGAGTCATTGTACTACTACCAGCCAGACCTACTTGATAGTGATGCCAATTATAGGCTTTTTCAATCCAACCGACATTTTCACAAGAGCAGCCGGGTCATATTGCGGGTACCAGCTACTTCCAATTGCGAATCCACCTCCATGTATGAAAACGTAGACCGGTAACTTTGCATTTGAGTCGATGGAACCACTTTTGTCTGTAGGTACAGTAATGTTAAGATTCAGACCTTCAAGGTCTGACTGTGCCGGAGCCTCTGGTAATGGCAGGGAATGCTGGATGAAGCCAAATTCAGCATGAATGGTGCCAGCTGGCGCTATTGGAGAAGGTCTGGATTGATTTAGCAGCTGTTGGGTGAAAGAAAAGTATGTAATAGGTACCCAAACTTGGTAGCATCTGTGTTATCAGGCCCATAATTATCTACCAATTCTGGTGGCGCGAATCGGTCTTTTATCGAGGCGTATTTAAGACCTAAGAATTGTGCGACTCCATCTCTCTGGTTTCCCTTGATTTCCCCGAGCGCTGGATGGTTGAGAGTGGCGGACATGTTGATTATCGCAAGGAGACAAGAGGCGGTCGTGAGGAGTGTGATGCAGCTGTAATGCCTGGTATCGTTAAATAAAAATGCCTTGATACCTGCCTGTATCACAGTTGGGGAAGGCGATAGTATCGGTACATGTTCGGATGAAGGCGGAAAGAAGTCGGTGTGCGTGTAGTATGAGCCGACTACCCCGCTCTACTAACCATTCGACTAGTGGGGCAGAGCACGACATCCACACACGGCAAGTAGAAGGTCAAGAATACGTACCACTTATGCATTTCAGATATGTACTTGGAATGGCCCTTATAGGCTGTGATTTGGAGCGGCTCAATGCATCCGCGCTGATAATTGTGAATAGTGATAACGAGTCATCTAGACTGTTGTACCATGCCAGTCAAGGTTTACGTGCATCATGATACGAGATAAGTTCAATCTGCCCTCTACGGATGCTTTCGTCAGTCTCTCGCTACTTGATGGCGGCAGTTTCGTTGCTGATTTGAGCCGCATGCATGCTGGCGGGAGTGGGACCTTTCGCATGTACAATTGGGCATTTTATATTGCGCACAAGGGTAGACATGTACTTTGGGACTTGGGCTTAGATGAGGTCAGTGTACTGGGAAAACTGCAATTGGCGGTCTTTGGCTAACTTTGCCACAGGACCGAAGCTGCTACACGCCTTGGGTGGACAAGCACATGCTGCAGTACGTCAATCATGTTGGCCCAAAGCGTACCATTGTGCAACAGTTGTTTGAAAGAGGCGTTCCAACCACAGATATTGATACAGTTCTGTTTAGGTACAAGGTCATCATCGAGGCATGCAGCATGTATCGACTAACAAACAACCAGTCACGCTCACTGGGACCATTGCCGACCAATTTCCGACTTGTTTCCAAATGCAAAGGCGTGTTTTGGTCCAGGCACAAAATCAGCATGCCAGCCGGGTCATTGGAAAGACCCTGACTTGCAGTGGGATGGGCGCTTCTTTGACCCGGATCACGCCACCGAGACTTGGGAAGAACTACAGGGCGATTGGAAACAATTCGGACCGTTCGAAAATGCTCTAGATTATTTTGGAGACGGCAGCTTTTGGGTTTTGAATGCACCGGGACACATGCCAGGCAATCTTGCTGCCGCTGCCAGATTGCAAAATGGTGAATGGGTCATTCTTGGGAGCGATTGTAAGTTGCTCCATAGGCACAGTCGTTAGCGTTGACTAACAAAATCTGGGTTCAGGTTGTCATTCGAGGTTTGTCACGCTTAGGTGTGCTGGAAATCTGCTAACGAACTAGGGAATTACTCGATGGCGTGCAAGAAATTGCCCAGTTTCCAGGCCCCAACCTAAAGCCCATGTCCCTCCACACAGACATTACATCTGCTAGAGATACCATGGCTAAGCTGCGGACATTAGAAACTGATTACGGGGCTCATATAGCACTCGCACACGACGCTTCGTGGCTGAAGAAGGGTACAGACCGGGTACTGATGTCGCTGCTGGATAAGAGAATGAAACTGACGGCTAAAGAAAAGATAGTCCACGATGAGATACCTTAGTTCAGTTTTCAAATATTAGTTTACAATAACTGGAGCTATAGGTACCTAAGTAATTAAGGACCTAGTCAGCAATATTCTGAGGTAGTTTGGCACTACTTAAAGGGGTCGCCATTTTCTAGTTTTATTGATTGCATGCGAGGTAGTTTCGCTTCTCTGAAGGTGTCCAGCCATTTCAGCGCCATGAAAGCCCGCCCAGGCAGTTAGCGCCATGTTGGTGTACGAGCTCTTGGGGAACTGAAATAGCCGATGACAAACCAAGTCTAATGTTAGATGTCTTACCAAGTACACTTGGTTTTCGTTTATTTATTAAATATTATAAATAAGCAGTGCGTGGTGTTGGCTTTGCTGAGGAGTTACACTGTTGAAGAGTTACACCGTTGAGGGGTTACAATGCTGCGCTATCCGTTTATTTCGGTTCCCCAAGAGACGAGCTAACTGTGTCTACTTTGATCTTAAGGGATACAAGTAGAAATATAGAAACAAGATAAAAAGAGAGAAAAAGTCAGAAAGGGCGATAGGAAAGATGGTAACAAGGGTTAAAATTACAGTGCTAGAGTGATCAAGTACAAAGTTACGACTCTAGCTAATCTAGATATAGATAGCGCTACGCCAAGTAGTGGGCCTTGCTGATTAGGATGTTGAATCATTGTTATGGGAGTGTTGGATGAGGTTCGCTTGCTTAACTGCGTTGCTTTTACTCCCCTCTTACTCAACTGGCAACACCTACTCATCTTTCGCAATGGCTCTCGACGGGCTCTCATGGGCGAGGATAGCCTTTACGAGCGTCATCGCGGCGCTCGCATATGGTGTTATGCGACTGATTTAAGTTCGCCGCTCCTATGAACACCTCGTTAGTCACACATCGTTGTTACGTATGTGATGCGGATGTGTGTTAACTAACGTCATCTATAGCCCAAGTCACCTCACAGCTTCCTCTTTGGTCATCTGAAGCTGTTCAACGAGATGTTTGGCATGCTGCCGAGTGACGCGCACTATCAAGTCGTCGTCACAACCATTGCAAAGAAGTACAACATGCCGGGTATCTTCTACCTCGACTTGTGGCCGGTCTCATGGAGCCATTTGATCGTCATAGATCCCGACGTCGCGATGGAATTCACCGTCACCCGGAACCATCACAAGCATGAAGCCGTTCAAAGAATGGCTGACCCTCTTATTGGAAAGGCAACATCGCCAGCGCGGAGGGACCACACTGGAAGCACCTACACAGGATGATGAGTCCAGCATTCTCCATTACGAATATCACTGAAATGGGGCTGATTGCTGCCACCGAAATCATGAAGTATCGGTCTATTCTGCAAGAGAAAGCAAAATCATGAGCAACTTTCCGGCTCGAAGAGTGCGCTCATCATCTGACAGTTGATTTTATTTCGAGAGCAGCGACTGGACGGTCATTCGATGCTCAGACGAAGGGCAGTCTTGCCTTGCAGCATTTTGAAGTCATGGTTCGGGCTTCCATGAAATCAAGAGAATCTCTCAACTATATCGGCAACTTCTTCCCCAACAGAGTACGAGATCACGAAAGGCGTAAGCTAAACGTGTTGGTGACCGAACTCATAAAAGAAAGATTTGAGTTTATAAAGAGTAGGTGGTCCGTCTTTCATACTGAAGCCGCATTGCTAATTCCAGCATCATCTCAGATAATGACCTTGACTTGTCTCAGAAACGAGGGCTTTGTATCATGGACCTTATGCTGAGAGATTATCTGCAAAGTACTAGAGAGAACACATCAGCCGAGCTCGACCCTGAGTTCTTAACAAATGCTATTACTCAGGTCAAGACGTTGCTTATCGCTGGTAGCGGCACAACATCAGACACGGTCTGCTTTGGACACATGCTACTGAGCGTGCATCCAAAAGTAGTTCGAAAGATGCGAGAAGAGCATGACCGTGTCTTCGCTCCCGGCATCGACGCAACATACGATCTTCTAGAGGCTAACCCGTACAAAATGAACGACCTTGTTTACAAGATTACCGTAATCAAAGAGATTCTCAGATTCTATCCGATAGGTAATACTGCTCGCGAAGGCATGGATACCTTGACTTATCCGTACATACTACATTGCCTGGAAGACGCGGCAACGGTGCTAACATGAGTTTGTTGGTAGGTCCCCTCAAATTCGACCCCGAGCGGTTCATACACCAAGATTATACACAGACTGCATGACGCCCGTTCGAACGAGGGCCTCGTGCTTGTATCGGCAAAACACTCGCAATGGATAAATTGACGCTTGTCTTCCTATTGACTGCAAGAGACTTTGACTTTATGTGCGCAGATCTCAAGCCGAACACAACGCCCAGGACAGAATGGAACAATCTCGATTTGACTTTTGGAGATAGAGCATATCAAGAGTTTGTTTTCGAAGCCTCACCCCGCGACGGCATGCCAATGATCGTCAAAAAATCCGACTGGCCGTCGTGATTGCGGCCTGGAACGTTTTTTACTACGTCGAATTAGGAATGGCTACCGGACGATCCGTGTACATAACTAGCGGTATGCTTACATACAGGGGTCTTAAGGTTTATTTTATTCAATAGCATGCATTCTCTATGAATTTAAAGCTGTCCCAGATATGACAGATGCGGATCGGATCTTTTTTGTCCACCAAACGGTCGAAATACGGCAAACTGCCGGACAGAGTGGTAGCTAGTGATCGAATACCATTGCTCCAAACTGAGATTAGCATGTGCTCCTTTGATCTCCACCCTCCCCGCATATTGTTTATTGTTGAACGATGAATTCGCCAGCTTCTTGTTCCCGCAAATAACTCCATGACTTGGTTGTCCATGTAAGTATGTAAGCGTCAACGCCACTTGTGTAATCTCAACTTTCCGCTCCTCGGACGATGAGCACCATTCAGGCAGAATACGCAGCAAATGGAATAGCAAGAAACCACACCTAGCGTGAACCCCTCACCCGGCAGTCGAGGCAGCGTGGGGCTCCGCGCGCGGCTCGGCTCAAGGCTTGGCTACCGCATCCCTACAGAATAAGCATTCCAAAGTTGCTTCGGTCATCATACTGGTCCGGACGCCGCACAAAAGTGGAACTGCACCTAGCACAGGACCACCCAGTCGACATGGACATGACGTGTATACATCTTGGGATGATGTCGTTACTAACCATGTCTTGTTGAAGGGTCAGCACTACGGCTATTTAGACTTCTATAAGTTACAAGGTAAGCATCTGGATCGGATAGCATCTGAGTCTTTGTTCAGACAATCGAAATCATGTTTATGTCGCCACGTCCCTTGTCACTGTTACTCTTTGCAGCTGGAGTATTTGCCCAGGGTAATTTTCCAGATTGTAAAAATGGACCACTGAAAAATGAGACTATATGCGACCCTTCAGCATGTTCGTCATCTTCGTAGAATGCTACAAATAGTTTCCTTATTGACAGATATTAGCTACACTCGCTCGTGCAAAGTCTCTTGTAGCACTTTACACCCTCGAGGAGAAGATCAATGCTACTTCCAACAGCGCACCTGGCGTTGCCCGTCTCGGTATTCCACCTTACCAATGGTGGAACGAGGGACTCCACGGCATTGCAGGTCCCTTTACTAGCTTCGCCAAGCAAGGCGACTACAGTTACTCAACATCCTTCCCCCAGCCTATCTTGATGGGTGCCGCCTTCGACGACAACCTGATTACCGAGGTTGCAAATGTTATTTCCACTGAGGCGCGAGCTTTTAACAATGTCAACAGAACGGGTCTCGACTTTTGGACGCCCAACATCAATCCCTTCCGTGATCCTCGATGGGGACGTGGGCAAGAGACTCCCGGAGAGGACTCGTACCACCTTAGTTCTTACGTCAAGGCTTTGATCCATGGACTCCAAGGTAACGAAACGGACCCTTACAGGCGTGTGGTCGCTACCTGCAAGCACTATGCTGGGTACGATATCGAAAACTGGAACGGCAACCTCCGCTACCAAAATGATGTTCAGATCTCACAGCAGGACCTTGTGGAATACTACCTAGCTCCATTTGAGGCTTGTGTTCAAGCCAATGTTGGCGCCTTTATGTGCTCTTACAGTAAGTTGTAAAAAGGAATAACCCAGCATGAACTTGCGATTAATGATATTCCAGACGCCGTTAACGGTGCGCCACCATGTGCCGACCCTTACATGCTTCAGACAGTTCTCCGTGAGCACTGGGGCTGGTCCAGTGATGAGCACTGGGTCACATCAGACTGTGACTCTATTCAGAACGTGTACTTGCCTCACCAATGGTCTTCGACTCGTGAGGGCGCTGCTGCCGACTCTCTGAATGCGGGCACTGATCTGGATTGTGGTACTTACCTGCAGTCGCATCTTCCTGGAGCTGTCAAGCAGGGTCTCACTAACGAGACTACCCTTGATAATGCTCTCATTCGCCAGTACTCTTCTCTCATCAAACTTGGTTACTTTGATATACCTGAAAACCAGCCCTATCGCCAGCTTGGCTTTGATGCGGTAGCAACTAGTGCTTCTCAGGCACTTGCTCTCAAAGCTGCTGAGGAGGGCATCGTTCTTCTGAAGAACGACGGCGTTCTTCCAATTAACTTCGGTTCCAAGAATGTTGGTATCTACGGTGACTGGGCCAACGCCACTTCGCAATTGCAGGGCAACTACTTCGGAGTCGCCAAATTCTTGACTAGTCCATATATGGCCCTCGAAAAGCTTGGTGTTAACGTTAGATATGCGGGCAATCTCCCAGGCGGTCAGGGAGACCCTACTACAGGCTCCTGGCCTCGCCTCTCCGGCGTCATCACCACGAGTGACGTGCACATCTGGGTCGGTGGGATGGACAATGGCATTGAATCCGAAGATCGAGACCGCTCCTGGTTGACCTTGACAGGTAGCCAGCTTGATGTTATTGGTCAACTCGCCGACACTGGAAAGCCGGTTATCGTAATTATCATGGGAGGTGGCCAGATAGATACCTCCCCGCTCATCAAGAACCCCAAGATCTCTGCGGTCCTATGGGCTGGATACCCCGGCCAAGACGGCGGCACCGCCATCGTCAACATTCTCACTGGAAAAGCTGCTCCTGCTGGACGTCTCCCACAAACACAGTACCTATACAAATATGTCTCCGAGGTACCAATGACGGACATGGCTATGCGCCCAAGCAACAAGAACCCTGGCCGCACATACAAGTGGTACACCGGCAAGCCCATCTTCGAATTCGGCTACGGTCTCCACTACACCAACTTCTCCGCCAGCATCACCAACCAGCCAAAACAGAGCTACGCCATCTCTGACCTCGTCAAAGGCTGCAACAGCACCGGTGGCTTCCTCGAGCGCTGCCCCTTCACCGGCATCAACGTCAGCGTTCAGAACACGGGAAAGACATCTTCCGACTACGTCACTCTCGGCTTCCTCACCGGTTCCTTCGGTCCCAAGCCGTACCCCAAGAAATCCCTCGTCGCCTACGACCGCCTCTTCAACATCGCCGCTAGCTCTTCTTCGACTGCTACGCTCAACCTTACGCTTGCGTCTCTTGCACGTGTGGATGAGTCCGGCAACAAGGTCTTGTATCCTGGAGATTACGAGTTGCAGATTGATAATGCGCCGCTTGCTAGCGTCAAGTTTGCACTTACTGGCAGCGAGACGACGCTGAGCAAGTGGCCGCAACCGCCTTCCAACCGTACGGGTCAGGGTGTGGATTTCTTCGGAGATTATTGGTATGGTGGGAATTAAATAGAAAGAATTAAACAAGGTCAAGCGTTGATTTCTTGTTTCCGATATCTGGAGCCCTGCCTTTGAGGTAGTCACTTTAGATGTCGAGCGTTCTTCTTCTCGATCTGGCATTTCTACCCAGATTTGACTAATCGACTATGTCGAGTAAAATATCCACTTCTCTTCACCTTGTTGAACCCAAACACTAACGAAATTCCAATCAACCATTTCAACATTACGCCATCGCTTGTTTCAGTAAAACTTGATTAAAATTTCTCTTCCGCTCTCCCACACACTTCTCGGCATTACTTGATTTTACAATTTACAACTTGCTCTCGTACCCTCCAACGCTCTTCACAAAAATAACCTTCATCGGGCTCTCGATCAAATCCTCGTCTTTGAACGCCTTGCCTACTCGTATGCCGATGTCGCTTTTTACGTGTACGTCTAGTGCGGCTTGGTTTTCGTATCTGTTGTTGGCGCAGACACGTTAGCGTTTGGCATCTTGATTTTAGCTGGGTAGTATCCTTATAGCGTTTCATGAAGCGCACAGCTTGGACGTGGGATGCGTGTGTGCCAGCAAGTAGCGGTATGAGATATGGAAATGAATAGAGCAGGAATCGAGATGAAGAGTCGAGAAAAAAAGAAAAGGACGTACTTCTCCAGCATGATGAATCTTGGTTTGTTGCCTTTGATTTCGCGGTGGAGGTGGTAGCGCAGAATTCCTGGCTCAGTATCCTTGACGATTTGTGCGGCTTCGGTAAGAATTTCTTGAACCTATTCATTCCATATCGTGTTAATGGCAGGATCTGAGGGCAGTAAAGCTTTCAAATAGGCGACGCACTCTGTCTGCTTTTCCGGGTTTGGGTTGCACGATTGCGACGATTTCGATTGGGCGTGACATATTTG
Organism: Bipolaris sorokiniana ND90Pr; assembly: GCF_000338995.1. Taxonomy (NCBI): domain Eukaryota; kingdom Fungi; phylum Ascomycota; class Dothideomycetes; order Pleosporales; family Pleosporaceae; genus Bipolaris; species Bipolaris sorokiniana. The sequence continues at coordinate 225,804 of NW_006911903.1, read as the reverse complement.
CAGTTCAAACAGAGTTTCTTGAGGTAAGGTGAGATGCGAAATGTGATGTGAACTGGGGAAAAGAAGTGTGGGGGAAGAAGGAATGTCTGAAATGCGGCTAGGATTGATTAAATGTAAGATGCGACTTTGCTGGGTTTATAGACGGTAGTTTACGCGGTGAAATGGCGTTTTGCTCCACTCTGGACTAGCTACGTACATGGCTTGGTGGGCCCGAAAGACACCGAGGTATATTGCGGCGTAAGCTATTGGCGCCGTCGTATCTTTTCGCCCAGTCATATTATAGGTATATGGCTATGTAGCTAGTTGTTTAGACATGCGAACTACGGTGGTCGTGCGAGATGAAAGACTGCGCTTGAGGCGGTGTTGCAGTAAACAGGTAAAACTGACTAAAAGCAGCGACCTGGCGCCATGAGAAACTAGTACTCGACGCGGGGTCATCCTGGCATGAATACGCAGGAGATTTTGTCTATGTCCCGCGATTTTTTATTTCTATCCCCAAAACGGACTCGGGAAACATGACGACTTTGGTTTGCGTGCGGCAGCGGTGCGACACGGTCCGCTAGTCCTCACACCCTTGACCTTGCAAGAGAAGGCCCAGAAGATGGATTTTTAGTTTAATAACTACAACCTAGTGCTGCGTTCAAATATCATCCGTAAATACCCATAACTACTCAGTTTAAGAATTCCGCATTTTGGTTCCGGTCGCACGTTGATGGCATGATGCATGGTGTTACTTTCTTCACTAATAACGTTAATCTTTACACATTCTGTTTGTAATACTAAATTTTGTGAGATAAGATTCTCTTGCGTATGAGTCAAATTCATCCGGGTCATAGGGTGCAAGTGTCTCCGTGTCCGTGTATATGGTCAAATGCCCTCAGGAGACCATATAAATGTGCAATGCCCGCGCATACAACCAAGCAATGCATAATTTGGTGACTGGCGCCCCACACGTCAAATCGATAAGGATACCACTTCTCGGGAATCTATTATTCATCAGCTTTATGCTCGCATAGCAGAACTGGATTATTTCAAGATCAGCTACGCACCCTCATAGCGTATAGGGCCCCACCAGTAAGGTTGAATGCCGTCATCAATGCCATCCAGTCAAGGCTCATTCTCCACATCTGCGTTTCCCAACCAAATATCGTGATTCCATGAACGATGGGAATGATGAACGATAGCCCAAGGCTAGCATACATGGCTGCACGGTATGGGCGGTACTTTGGACGACGGAAAGCAGGGTGCAGAGTTGCGTACACGCAACCGGCTGCTAGAACCGATACAAGGGTGTAATATGTCTTTTGTAGATGGGGCGTGCAATAGAAGCCGTAGTAAACGCAAGGGATGGTGGAGCCCCACATTAAAATAACGATACCAAGCTGTTCAAATAAGCTGTCGGTTGCGGATGATAGATCGGGTGTTCTCACGTAATCGAGTTGGTTTCCAAATGTATGGACATTCTGGCTGTGGTTGTTGAAGATGTGGAAGCTGTGTTGTGCATGAATATCTAGATGTTGCAAGATAGAGATTCGAAAATACTTACGTGGCCGATAATGCAAAACATATAGCAACACCGAAGAAGAATGTCGAGAAGACCACGACATCTGCAGTAATTGCCGTAGCATATCTTGGTTGCAAAGACCAGTAAATGGGTATGGGTAGAGTGAAGAAGATGATAGACCCTATGATATGCGAGAATATGTTGACTAGATGATGTCTTAATTGGGATCTTCTCAGCTGGCTGAGCATAACCCTACCTGTTTCATTATGAATGCTAAGAATACTTTCTAAAGATCGTTTGTAAGACCAGGATACTGCCCTAGGTATCCTTTCAATTGCTGAAGAAAATGTCAATGTAAAATTTAAAAACGTACCTATAACTAGACAGAATGTACTCGTTGTCTCTTTTCCTGGTAAGGTCATGGTTGAGATAGGTGATAAATCATAGAACGTACTGGTACCAGTCGGCTAGAGGGATTGTGAGTTGTTCGTAACAATATTTCAAGTGGTTTTCGTACGTATCTCATCCCATGCCAATAGTGATGTACGCTCTTTGCTCTTCATTCGATCACGTGGGTCAGCCTGGCGAGTGTCAGTCTCAAAGTTGATGCTCGTGGTGATCGTCTACCTACTGCGTTTTCTGCAACCACTGTCACTGTCGAAGCAGACTTTCGAGAGCGGATATTCATTCTGTGCTTGGTAGAGTTCTGGTTTGAAGAGATCAAGTCAGTTGGGAAAGTGGAAGCGTATGCACTCCGGTGCAAGAACGGGAAGGTCGGTGCACGGATCAATTTCAAGCGCCCAACACCCACATGGTACTGAATCCTCCCACTCCTTCATGCTCAGGTCCATGCCGACAGTCCAATCAACGAGCCGAGGTTAACTTTTGACGTGCATGGCTTTCAGCCAACCTAGAATATGCAGCCAAGGCGACGCATACCTTATAGAGAGTGGGGAAATTTGTGCACAGGATTGGATCAAATGCTGAAGTGCATTGCACTGCATGTTTCATGGTCATGCGGCGTAGTAATACTTGTAGTGTTATTTTCGACCAAAACCATCACCAACTATCATCTGCTACGCCATCGATGGATGTGCGCCTCATCATGCGAAATCCTGCATAGGCCGTATATTTGATACGTGGCTTCGATCCTACGTCTATTTTGCCGCCCAGTTACGCCAGCATAATGTACAGTAGCACACTGCAGATAGATGACAGTTCGATAATAGTTCAAGCGGGACTACCCGTAAACCTAGATTCACTCTCATCTACACCTTTTACACTGAATTTTCAGACTATGTCCTTAGCATTATGCAGCTCCGCCCTCTTCTTCCTTGTCAAGAAAGTTACTGCCATCGGCGGAAACAAAGTCAACATCACAGATATTGTAGGCTTTGTTCAGGAAGATAATGAGCGAGATACGATTTCCCTACTTATCAGCTGTTTCGCCACGCTTGGGCTGTGTGTTTACTCGGCTGTTCACCTAAACATACCGCGCAAGGGCGAGGGCAACTATCGAGTGCTACTGAAGGAACTTCAATGGTGTATTCTCGGTCTATTTGCACCAGAGTTGATATTGTACACTGCTTGGAGACAGCTGGCTTCTGCAAGACAGCTATGTCTTGAGATAGAAAACATAACAAGTCAGCAGCAGGGCCGCAACGAGACTTGTGACAAGGCAAGCCCATCTATCATCAGGTATTAGCACTGCTAACTAGTACCAGAGTACAATAGTGACTAAGACTCATGTGGAGGACCCAAAAACGTCATGGACTATCACACACGGATTTTACGCTAGTATGGGTGGTTTCGCCATCGAGCTAGACAGTACCGACCGTCGAAATGGGGCGTTGTTCAACGATATGACGCGCTTCACCTTAACGGCGAAAGGTGTCGCACTACTCGCTAAGTGTGGACATGTTGTAGATATATCCCTCGACGAGATCAAGGACAAGAACAAAGCAGACGGTCTTGCAAAACTCCTTGTGTGCATCCAAGCAGGATGGATGATCGTCCAAGTTATCATTCGTACTGCCATCGGACTGCCGACCACCTTGCTCGAAGTACATGTTGTAGCCCATGTTGTTTGTGCGCTCGTTATGTACATCCTATGGTGGCATAAACCTCGCCAGGTAACCTCCCCCACTATCTTGAAGGGGGACTTGATGCCTTTGATCGCCTACATGTACATGGCAAGCCGAATGAGTGGGAGGCAACCTCAAGGCAAGCTCTCTATCTTCCGATCAGCCACTCCCGAACTGGCAAAGCTGGCTTACTTTGAGAACAAAGATGTGCCAACCGGTACGTGTGGCGACAGGCAAAGTTTGAATGCAACTCGACTCTCTACTGCCGGTAGACTGCGACCACGGCCCGATATCCGAATTGCGAACCAGGAGGCTGAGCCAGCATTATGCAACTCTCCAATGGAAGCTGCGTCTGAGCTGCAAAATCTTGCAGAAAAGGCTATCCAGGTATATCCAGTCCTCAAAAACCACTTTCACTCTGTATCCGAGAGAGAATGCCCAGAGCCGGCATACAAGGTCCCCGAAGTAACCGAACTGATGCAACCATATGCCATCGACTGGCCCAACGATGGTTTACTTCGGCGCACTCAATCTCTCGTCATGGGAATGGTGCTTTGGGGTGCGTCTATGGCATACGGCGGCATACACGTAGCTGCATGGAACTATTTCTTCCCCACGCGACTAGAGCAACTGTTTTGGCGCATGAGCTCGGTATGGGTAACATTTTGTGCAGCCTTTTGGCTTGTGACCAATCTTTTAGCCCATGTTTTTCCTCTCATCGATAAGATCTGGAACGCTTATAACCAGCGGACACTGAGCATTCTTAGTACGGTGCTCATTACGACCCTCTGTGTTTTGTGTGGTGTGAGTTATATTATCAGCAGGGCATATATAGTGGTAGAAGCTTTTGTGAGTATAAGGGAAGTTCCACGAGGCGTGTATGAGACGCCAACGTGGTCACAGGTTTTTCCTCATCTGTAATAAGAAGATCTCAGCTTCATTGTTCGTTTCCGCAGTCACAAATATTATTATCGATAGCTCTCATAAAGAACTTGCAACCAAGTGCACTTGGTATCGCTGACGCATTGGTAGGTGGGCTCCTAGACCGACTTCTGGGTGATTATTTGGTCCTAGAAATACAGGAGCATGTAGTAGATTGAATACAATCCGCAACACGGCCTTCATGTTTTTCATCTCTAAACGCGATACGCGCTTTTCCAAGTGCCAGCCTACGCATCCCAAGGGAGGCATATGGTTCCAAGAAAACATTTCATATCTGGCGAGAAAACATCTGTCTCGATGAAACCGTTTCATAAACGATTCTTGAATAGTTCAGGTCTGGGCAAGCTAGCTCTGAATATGAGATTTAGTTTTTGCAGTCAAAAAACATAACTCCATGTAACACACGAACGTTCCGTTTCAGACGACACTTTGCGCGCAACCCCTCATAATCGTTTTGCACAGTCGCATAACAGGAGCAAAAAACAACAACAGCAACAACAAAGAATAACGACCAGAAAAAATACAGGGGTGATGTTCCAGACCAAAAGTTGGCGAACCCACTATCCCCCCTTGCAGAAGCGTGGCGACGAGCATACTAAAAAAGAACCCTAAAAAAACAGGGCGAAGCCACAAACTAACCCTACCAAATATCTATTTGATTACCATGATAAAATTGAAGTCTAATCGGATATCGTAACGAAAAGCGTAAAGAAAGGGGGAAGGCCTGATACCCAGCGCAGGATTTCCAATCGTGGTCGGGTACATCGTCTCAACTTAGGAAAAGAAAAGAAAAGAAAAAGGGCATACAGACTGCCAAATGTGAGAAAGAAAGAAAAGTGAAAGGCAGCGCGACAACTAGGAAAGTTCGACGTCATCGTCGTTGCTGCCATCAGCAACATCCTCATGCGATCTCCGGGAACCCCCGGGATTCTCAGTCTCATCGATCTGCAGTCATTCGCCCTGCTGCACCTGCGTGATATCATCCATCTCCTTCACCTTTATCATCTCCTCTTTCTTCCTCGCCTCCTCCTCCTCCTCCTCCTCAACCTCCCTGTCCTTATCCCTCGGATCCCCAGTCTTCTGCCACAACCTCAGTGCCCCGCTCCTAAACGCATCCCAGTACTTCTTCACCTCCGCCGTGACATCTACTTTGGCAGTGCCCTCCTTCCACACATCCATGCTCTCAATGACATCAAGCCAATCTAGCATGCGCGCGTTTCGGCCCTCGTCGCCCGCGAAGTGCACGACAAAATGGCCTTTGCGGGCTTGAAACCATCTTAGACTTTTGGGCTGGGCGCCTGCTGCGAAATCGACGATGCTGTTGTTAGGCGCTGGGTACGCGTTGAACCAGTACCAGGGGACCCAGGCTGCTTTTCCAGCCCAGCCGGGCTCGCTGAGGAGGCGCGACATAGCCGTTTGTTCTGCAGAAGGGAGATGGTCATCCGGACGGTAGTATCGGTAGCCAAGGATAGTGCTGAAGAGGTTGGCGGACCACTCGTTTACTTTGAAGAGAAACAATCCGGCGTTTAGGTCGCCGGCGTCGCGGTTGACGATGAGATTGACGTTTGCGTATTCAGGGGTGTCTGGGGGAAGGAAGCTGGAGAGGGGACGGCACGGGTCCATGATTATGGCGTCGCGGTCGATCCAGAGGATCCATTCTAAGCGGGTGTTATTAGGCTTAAGCAGCTCGTTTTGGACGAGGTGGAGGAGGAAGGCAATTTTGTTCCAGGCGCCGTCGGCGAGGTCTTCGCAGAGGATGTGGGCGGAGGTGTCGTGGACGGCGGCGTGGAGCATGTGCGATTGGACTGCGCGTTGGTAGGCTTCTACTTTTTTGCCGGTCGTGATGGAGGCGAGGGCGACTCTGCGTGTCTCTTTGGTTTCAAAGGGGGCGTGTTTTGCGCATGACTTTTTGCGTATGGCTGCTTGTTCCTTCCAATGCTTGTCGAAATCTGGCATGCATTGTGTATGACCGTAGGAGATGTGCGTTTTGCTGTAGTCGAGCGATGGAGTGGGGGTACCGGAAGTTGATGAAGCGGAGGTAACGGGTAGTGAAGGAATGGATGAGCTGGATGGTGAGGGAATGGATATGTCAGATGCTATTAGAGTGGGATTATTAGATGCTAATGAATTGTCAGTGCAAGTCTGCAGTTATAATTGCCCCAAGTCTCATACCCTGAGCATCTAGTGGTTGTGCCTTTTGCGCGTCGTGGAACCATGTTGATTTGGAAATGTCGCTCTGCTGCAACGCAACCGGTTCTGGTTCTAACCAGTAAACTTGATAGAAAATGCAGAGGGAAAGAATTCCCAGCAAGATCTTTGGGACGAGCGATGCCGCTCGATGCATGGTGCAAGAACTGCGATGTGAATCTGGAAAAAAAGGCGGATCGGTCAAAAATGAACACTACTTGTCAGAAATGAGAACTGAAAGTTCAGGGAACCATGGATTCTACGATCGTTTCCACATCAGCTGGTGGCGATACGGACGTATTTTACAGAGCCACAGTCGCGCCATAGCGCAAGCCATGGGCCCCCAGTACGGCCTTTGGTGTGATCCCCTAGTCGTACCGGGTTCCCAGATCTAGTGTATGTAATGATAAGGTGGTATCCACTGCTACATACATGTTTCAAAACATGTACACTTGCTACGATAAATGAGCCAGGTTCAAGAACCCAGTGCTTTTCATGTAACTCATAGGCTCAGGCTATGCACGGAACACCCGGATTCCTTTGGCGAGGTCGTTTTTGACGTACGCACCAACATCCGTCGTAATATGCATACGTATACGTAGCATGGATCATTCCAAAGTGGGCAAACTATGTTTTCCTGAAAATTTAGGTCGTCGTATCGAAAATCATTCTAGTGGTAGTGGCGTCTAGCGGCTGCCCATGCGCCAGCTGAATAATCCGACACGAACTTAGATTTTGCGAGATGCTTACTATCCTTATTGAAAGCTGTTAATTCATTGAAAAGCATGAGCGAAAAGGGTGTGTGTCTAAATTGTCTCTTTGGTAAGGATTTTGCACCGAGAATTCTAGCGTGGCAGATCAAGCATGAAGGTCAACCTTGAATGCTTATTGGCGCGTTTGGAATCTCGACTAGTAGTAAAGAACTTAAGCTCATGATCGAATCGAGGAGCCAATAGACTGGATTGATCTTTAAATAGACGTCATTGTTTAATCGTACGTTCGAAAATATGGTGTACCTGAATTTGTCTGCTTTGTAATGGAATATCATATGCGAATGAGAAAAAAATAGTAAGTATACGCCGGAGAAAGAATGGTTTTGCGGTGCGACCCAGGACCAGACTGTGAGCTCAGCGTATTAAAATGACATAAGCTGACCGGCGGGCTGTATGGAAGTCACGTCAGTATCCACCCCGCCAACATGATGTGCTCAGATTGGGTTTGAAGGACTCGCGGGAAACATTCTGATCATACCAGCAAGATAAGCTTGCGATATGTGGCTGATGGTGATGCTTCGCAACACACCAAATCTTGGCGTGTGACGTTGCTTGACGAGCACACCATAACTGCAAGCTGATTTTTTTGGTGTCAGTATCTCGCTCAGAGATAACAGTTGGTCAGAGGCGCACGTCTTTCGAGATACTAGGCCAGAGGTGCAACTCAAATTTGCAACACCGTATAGGGGTGGGGGGGATCTAAAATTATCTCGGCATTGTCCGTCGTATTGCTCCCGTAACGCTCCGGTACATCCGCATACAACGCCATGATGCGCGAATTGCAGAAATGACGATAGGCATGTGAGAACTGGATTACGAGAATACTAGTAACTAGCGGGTCATTTTTGAGAGATTTTCATTGCACCTTGCTTACGCAGTGTCTTCACGGTAACAAGTGCTTGGAGTTGTGTGTTGCATGTCTGATGCTGGATCCAATTGTAACATTGATTATGGTGATTTTGAGCTGATTCTGAGAAACTCTTATCTTTGACTCCTGGTTCGATGAATTCATACTATGTTCGCATCGAAGAAATGGTTTAAGGAACTACTGATCAATTCTGGCAGTCCACGATATGCCAAGCCGCTAACCCTGCTGACTAAACCGGCTTCTCGCAGCTCAGCATCATCGCGAACACAACGGCCGACGACCTCCAAAAGCCGCCCTACACTCACACCATGCAGTCACTCCGCCGGACAGCAGTGGCTGCTGCCCGCACGAGCCGAACTCCGCTGTCGCGCCAATCGCGCCGCTACGCCCACGACGAAGCTCATGGCCACGCAAGCCCGGCCGTCGACGAGCCCATGGGTGTATGTCCCCTCCTCCCCAATTGTTCCGGCCCAGCTCAGTTGTGTATTTAAAGTGCAGCAATGCTACTCTAGACGATAATTAAGAAGTGAAGAGAAGACTTGCTGACGCAATTGGCATTTGTAGTGGGGTTTCTGGGGCACAATCGGCGTTATCCCCGCAGGCCTGGCCCTATACAGCATCTCGCGCACCGACGGCGATGACAGCAAGCCGTACTTTACCCGTTTGATTTCCGATGCGACAACCGGATTGCACGACAAGTGGACTGCGCAGAACGATCTGCACGTGAGGATGATTGAGCAAGCGGGCGAGGACCGAGTGCTGTTTCTGAACACGAAGCCGCAGGAGCACGTTGAGATGAAGTTTCCAGAGTACGTTTTGTCTTGGCACATTGGAGGATATGCGATGTTAGGCCCGGATGGAGTTGGATATGGAAATATGAGGTTGATGATTGTTAAGGGAGGTGAATGCTAACAATTGACAGGATTATGAATGTTGGATCTCCGTACAACGTTCCTGCTGGAAGCCAGGTCCAAATGGACAAGGTGATTGAAAAGTACAAGAAACTGGCTTATGAAGACAATGAGCGGAAGCTGGAGAAGCTGAGGAACAACGACATCTCGTCAGAGAAGCCATTCGAGGGCAAGACGCGCGTGAAGAAGGCCCCCGATATGTTTTAGACTCCGGCATGTAGATCTAAAGAGTTTTTTTTACAGGAAGTGTACATAGTCGGGGAAAATTGATATCCGCCTTTCACTTGCGATGCGCTTGTGGAAGTGATTGACTTGAAGGTACTGAATAACATGTGGAGAAGTTGCCAAGGTGCTGTAACGAGACCATCAGACAACCCATAAGGCAAGGTGGTGAATGACTAGTCCTCGTCATTCATCGTTCAATGCACGTCTACGCAATGGTATTGTATCTGAGACGCAAAGGAGCAGACGTTAGACAGGCCAGACTGCCTGTGGGGCTAACACTTTTCATCACTAGTTTGAACAGCGCAATGAAACACCAGGCACACGTTTAGATCGGTCTTGTTGCCGCGTACGGCCTTGTGTGTAAGCAGAACATTGGCTGGGCTTCATTAGCGGTGAAGCTGAGCCACGTGGGTGGCTTAATGTGGAGTATGTTCGTAGAGGAGCATGCGGCGTATGAGTTTGATCGGTCTTCTCTGAGGGACAAAGGAAGCTGTTATATTGCTGTCTGCAAGGGATATATGGCAGTTGGATATATGTGTTTAGTATCCCCAAGAATAGACATAGCATGTGTATCCTAAGTACAAGCAAGCGTAAACTCTATAACCCCACTACGGCAAAACGCTGCTGCAGAGGTTGCCATGGCGCGTTTCATAGGGGTGGACACGCACACGTCACTTTGAGTAAGGCTGTTGCTGGGGAGCCGGCCCCATAGCGGCCCGTACCTGGCCAGAGGGTCCTCGGTGATTGGCGCACCCTGCATGCCCATGATGATTCTGCGATGAGGGTGGAAGAAAATAGGCCAGAAGGAAGGACAGCAGGCAGCTGAAGATGGCTAGTCCAGGCCTTGTACAAAGATAGATGAGTCCTGTCTGGCCCACGGTCTGTTTGACAAAAGAATCGCGCTCAGCCATTGCCAACCTCGCCCTTCAGACCGACCGGAACAGGCGAATCGCAAGTGAATCAGAGACAACCTATTGTACACAGAGCCATACACAAGTGCTAGACAGAGACAGCCATGGGAAAGGTACGAGACAATGCCAGGAGTCACAGGGTATATGCTTTTTTGTCTTCTTGTCGCCAACAATCTCCCATGAGATTGCGGTGCATTAATGCAGGCACCCTATAGGAGGGCAGAGGGGTGCTGGGTCGAGGAAAGGGTGTTTCTCAACAGACATGGCCCGACTGATTACAAAATAGATGGCAAGGCCGATGGAAATTCGCACTCGAAGCGTAGTATGGATCATGTTTCGCCGCAAAAAGGGAGTCTTGGTGACTGCGGTTCCAGGTAAGGCTTAGCGCAAAAAGTGGGGCCCCTGTCGTTCGCTGTGCCCTGTGCCAAACATGGCGTATCTCGGGGGAACGAGCGTCAACACCACCATCACTCTCTCATTGCCGCCTCAACGCAGCAATTGCCTGCCTCCGGCCCGCCTCTATCCGACGGGACGCTTGCAGCCCGAAGTTCATGCTGACTTGTGTCACAAAGATTCTGTTCCTTATCTGCCCGAACTCAATTTCAGCCGCGTTCTCCAGAGAAATGACATGAACGGTTCAGCTTGGCCTGACGACGCTCTTCGCACTGCGAACGCAACCCCCATACGCTCCAAGTCCCCGGCTGTCATGCCCTCGTATACGTCACCTCGCAACGTCTCAGGTCCCTTCGCCGTAGACAAGGCCCCAATGGCTACCGACGAGAACAACTCCTGGGCCCGCCCAAATCACCACAGCACGCCAAACTCAAAGACATCGCAGTACATTGACAAGATCACCCAAGAAAACGACCGCCTGCGGCGAGAACTACTTGCCGAGAAGTTGGCCAGAGAAGATGAAGCCAAGCGCGTATCTGCCGCCCAAACCAGAGCCGAAGACTCGCGTGCCGAGTACCAGCACCTCCAAGTCCTTGCTGACACAAACGCGCGCGCCATAGAGCGGAAGGACCGGAAGCTGGAAGAGCTCAGGGCCACGCTCGACACCGAGATCCGCCGGCGCAAGATGGCAGAGCAGAGAGCCGAGGAAGCCCTCAAGATGCTGGGCGACACTAGGTCAGAGACGCAGCGACAGCTGGCACAGGCGTACGAAATGAAGGGTCTGGCAGACACCAACCTCGAGACGGCACGCGACGGCTTCAAGCGCATCAGCGACGGCTACGAGAACAAGGTCCGCCTCATCAACCAGGAACTGAACGAGCTGCGACGCAAGCGACTAGAAGACGCCGATAAGATCAAGCGCCAGGCTATCATAAGCGATCAGCTACAACACGAGTCATCCCGCTCCACCCGAACCGAGGCCAAGCTCACCAACCTCATGGAAGCATACAAGAAGGAGCACCGCAAGGAAATGGACGCCCTTATCGCCGAAGCAGAGAGGCTGCGACGCGCGTTGCCAGAAAAGGAGCGCGAGGCTCAGAAGCTGGTAGACGCCATGGTCGAGACGCGCGACAAAATGCGGTGGGTCATGACACAGCATGAGCGCCAGACAGCCAGTCAGTCTTAATGCCGTCCCTGTTACCGCTCACCACTTGTGGTGAACTGGTCTAATGCCAGTGCATAGACCAGCGCGCGCTTCATCACACTCTACGACGATCATGACCAAGTTTGATTCCCGGGCTCAAAAGGCATCTGTAGCATATCTGGATACTACGGCGTTTAAGGCATTACATCAGCACACACATACACACTTGTGTAGGCCACTCTCACCCTCCCATCTTGGTGAGAGTTGGAGTGCAGTGCAGTACAGTGCATGTGCACCAGTTTTTGTTTCTTTTTTTTCGTGAATTAGTCTAGGGGCACAAGGGAGGGGTATGTAGAAAGCAGATGAATGGAGATCGGCGGACTATCTGGCATCAATCCATCTGTTCAACAGCCCAGTTTCTGACAACTCTCTTTGCTTGCCTTGGACATTCTGTGTGAGTAGATAGGATAATGTTTAAATATACCTGAGTGGATCTTCATTCCCGTCAGCTTGGCTCACCTAAGTGCTGGGATAGGGATAGTAATGCATTGAGGGGTCTAAGGGTGCTCCTTCCTTTACTTGAATGCCAAGTGAATTAGGATAGGTTTCTGACTTGTATCAAGTATACAGAAACCGTCTTCCTTCATACATCGTTCTCAGAAGACAACCAGACTACGTACGCAAAGATAGTACTGCGTCCGCGTATCGCAATAAACCCATCAAGCAACAGCACCAAAACGACTCACAGTTCCTTATCCATTCCATGATCACCATCGCTGCCTGCCAGTTACACCAAACGGCCCGGTGCTGCAGACTAGACGCCCAGGGGAACGGCTAACAGCAGGGTCACTCTAAACAGATACCCGTACGTAGCGCAACACTAGCACCAGTGATCCGATCGATTGATATCAATTTTTCCGTGCTGCACCTGTCCCTGACTTTCGGTGCACATACCACGATGCACGACTAGTAAGCGCTCCTAAGCTTTACTACCCATGCAATTACTTACAGGAAATGTGTAGGCCAGGGTAGTGTTGTTTGTGCCAAGGAGCAGAAAACGAGTAATAGTATCGGCGAGCCGCTCATTCCCCTCCTTTGTCAATCACTGCTATGTTTGCTTTCGTTACATCAGCAATACTGGATAACTAACGTGAAGATGAAGAGGCGGCCTGTTGGGAACTAAGTAGTGCACAAAACATAGGTCCATAATTTGACAAGGCGGATTAACGTGCCTCACCAGCGCAAACGACGTGCAGTTTCGTTCTCACCGTTACTATTCAGTACAACACTCATGCTAACAACCTTGGTACCGAATAGCGCCATTGACAAACGAGATGTCATCCCACCTTTCCCGCTTCATCACGGATGTAATGACACATGAGACCACCTACCGAATGCAACAGAGTCTGGAATTTAGAGAGAAGAAAGGCCTAGACGGCACGCGTATTTACCTCCGCATGATCTAACATATGTTCATGCAACTATGGCATCCCTTCTTTATTCGAAAGAAGAGAACAAAGTGCGCAGTGCCATTGTATCGCATCAACGTTGACCACATACTAGGGAGCAAGGACAAAGCAGATACCTTTACTATTTCCGCTTGAACCGTTATTTCTCCGTGACACCCGTGTATACCAGCGTCTTCATCGGTGTGTCACAGCATAGAACTTCAATTCGAATGCATCTAGCGTCTTCGCAAGGGGAACTCGATAGGGATCACAACACTTGCGTCTCCGCCTCGCATTACAAGCACAACCTGTGTACCACAAATCCCTACCAATTCAACCGTTAGCACTTTGTTTCATCAACAAGAAGAGACGGACTCCACCGTCTCACCCCCGCACATGCGCAACTGCGATACCCGAGCAAACGAGAAGCTCAGAAAACTCACATCTCATCCCTCATCGCAAGCCGGGAAACTGCATTCCATGTCTGCTAAAAAAACGCCACAATACACACGCGTTACACAAAGACCTGTACATGTATCCTTCTAGTCCTAGATAGCCGTTATACAAAGTGTGCAGAGCATGAGTATATAAGACTGACTACCCATCTACATCTCCTACCTCCGTCTCCATCTTTCAGTCCCATCCACAACACTCAATCGTCGCTTCTTCTCTTTTATCGCTCAACCGCCCTCAATCGCCCAAGAACGCAACGATAAGAAAAGATGTGCAAGCACTCCCTCCTCTACACCCTGTCGATTCCCTGCATGAACGACGCAGAGGGTATAACTACAATGCCTGTACGTATTCCGTCATCCTCCCCCCCCCCCCCCCCCTCTTTTTTTTTGATTCCCTCCATATTTCCTACCTCCCCCATCTCGTTACACCGAGAAGCATATGATGAAGAGGGAAATGAGTAACAGTACAACTAGGTCCCCGGCCGTCGCTGCCCCGCCTGCCTCGAACGCGGCGACACAGTCTGGGTCATCCCGGGGAAGAACTGTCATGAGTGTGGGACGCCTGTTAACTAAGATCACTCACTCCTCTACACGGTTCCGGTTTGGGGATGGAGATAGGGCAATACATGGAAGAGACGGGGCGGGGAGATGAATGCATTTGAGCTCGGGATGGTCGTTCGGTTTGCATTTTCTGAGGCAGAAGGGGTAATTTGTTGGGGTTTGGAACCTGTATTTGTAGCTTGAGTGTATGGGTTGGCTCGAGTTCGAAACTTTCAGTGGAATAAAAGTTTGTTGGTGTTCTGATTGATTTGATTGTTGTTAAGTATTGTTGGTCGAGTGTATGTCATGTAGGATGATGGGCTCAGCCTAAAAAAACTGACCAGTACTAACAGTATGAACATCAACGTGCATTTCGGAAAGCCAAGGAAAGACTATAACTATCCCGCTACTAATAACACCGCTCCAAGACTAATCGCATCTCACTTTACGCCTTTCGAAGCCGAACGGATTTCTGGCGACCAACCTGATACCACCGCTTCTCGTCCTTGGTCGGGTGATACAATGACTGCGTCCTCCCGCGTCCTTGATGTTTATACAGACTATCATGCGAAAACTGCTTTCCACGCCCAAACCGAAGGCCGACCGGAAAAAACTATATATCCGCATTAGTCAAACCCGCCATCCAACCTAAACAGGCCACATGTAGTAAGTATGTGGCACAGCGTGATATGAGGAAAAGAAAATATACGGTAAGAAATAACAATGATAATAGTAATAGTGGCAGATACTCTACGGTCATGAGATAGCTCAAGCCGCACTAACCGTCTTCGTGATGCGGACCAGCAGTGCGCCTTTGGATACCACACCGTTTGCATCGTAAAGGTGGAGGATGCGGTAACCGTTTTGCAGACGGTCGAGACGGAAGCATGCCCATGCGGCTAAGTCGTCGCTGATGCGCTCGTCATCCATGACCTTGAATCTGTAGGAACATAATGTTAGCCTGTGTTACTGGAACTTGGTTGCATGCTCCCAGGTACGATGACATCAATTGTACCACAGCGATCAGTGCTTGAGTTTCTTGCATCGAAGCAGGCTCGCTGCACGAGCTGAGCAAGGCACAGAAGCGCTGTCGTAGCGTACAAAGTGACGAGGCCTGATACCGGAATCACGGCACTCTGCAGCTTGGCAGATTGAATCCCAGCAATATGCCACGACCGCTATCTCCACATTCACTTCAGCGCCCGTTAAAGCATCAGACCGTGCCTACGTAGCACACAAGCACATCGAATACCAGATCAGCTCTGGATATTCATGCAGGGACGTCTTGTGCGATAGGTCGGACCTGAATCCATATGCATATAGGCGATGCGTGTAACCCGTGGCGATGTGTACACGTAGCGAAAAAAAGAAAAAGAAACTCACCTGACAAAAGTCAATTCGTCCGTCACGCCATGTACGCCAGTAAATTTGATGACTTCGCGACCAAAGTCGGGATTCGGGGTCCTAGCCGTCTTGGTCTTGTCTTTGTATTCACCCTTTTGACTCCTTCCGTTGCCTTGTACAGGTTCGGCATTTCGCTCTTCGTGAGACTCAACGTGTAGCTCGACCTTGACGTATGGCTTAAAGTCTTTAGGGTCGTCTTCTTCTGGAGGCAGAGGAATGTTTTGTCCGGCGATGAACTCGATGCTCAGATCCATGTCCTGATGGGGGATGGCTGTTTTTTGTGTTGCTGCAGTGCTTGTGCTACGATATCCCTCTGGCTTGAGAACCCATCCAGGAGTACCTGCGAACATGGCCTCGTTCTGCATCATTCCACCGTCCCAGCGTTGCCAGTTGAGAGCTACCATCTGGACTCCCGCACGCCAAAAGACGGAGGGGTTGAGGTTTGAAGACGTCAGCCGGAGACCTTTTGGGTAGGCGCGCATAAAGTAGTGTTTGTTGTGCTCGAAAATTTCTGTAGGCTTGCTCTCGTGAAGATCCATCAATGTGCCTTCTGAAAGCGAGAAAACGTGCGTAGGTATCTTTGCCTCGGGAGTGTCTAAGCCCTTGTACGAGTAGCCACCACAATACACACCCAGTCTCGCTAGAGACTCTATGACCTTGGGCTTTGGCGCTGGAGGCTTCTTCTCGCCGTCTGGCCCAACTTCATCTTCTGAGCCTACGGAGTCCAGACTTGCAGTGTGCTCTAACGGCGGCACTGATTCACCAACTGCGGGAACCTGTGGCTCAGGAGGAGGAGATACCTTGGGATGACCACGCTTGACCTTGACGAGAATCTTGTTTTCCAGTTCCTTGAGTGCAGGCAAGCTGACCGCGTCTAAGCTCTGGTTTGGATCCAGTGGCTCTTCAAGCATCATGCCCTTCCAGTACTCTTGCATGAGCTCGACCATGATCTGTTGTTGCTCAGGACCACAGTGTACTTCCAGACTGACAATGAGGGGTAGGTTGGATACTGCAAACGCGTATTCTCTGATGGTTGCGCAAACAGATCGAAATGTCATCTCCTTGGTCAAAGTGTAGCCGTGAAACACTTTTGGTTCCGCTCGGGAACTGTATGAAGCAGAGTGCCAGGGCTCAATCTTTTGCATGTCATTTTGAGGCGGCGGAGGAGCGGTCTCGGTTTTTTCTTCGTCTGACTTGTCTTTGCCAAATTTCAAGCCCAGGCGTTTGCGGATGCTCAGACCAGTCTTGGATTTCTTCTTCTCCTTCCTCAATTCATCGGCACCAGGATTGCCTCTAGCGGCTTCTTCATCTGAACTTGAGTCGGATAGCTCATCACCGTCCCAAACGTCCACCTCAACGCAGCGACAACCTCGCATCAGGACGTTTTTGTAGGCGTCGACACTCGAGTCGCTCGAGAGCTGGTTACCGGTGAGGTATGTGTTGTGGCTGGAAGAGATGAAGTAGTTGGAAATCGGGTGCGATTCATCTAGAGGTGGTGCAGGCTTCATCATGTTGCCTAGTCCTGAGGCGAAGTAGTTGGCAAAAGAGGGAAACGAGCCGTCGCCCAGGAGCTCTAGGTGACTGTCTACTACAGTTTCGAAGTCTTTGCCAGGGCCATTCTGCTCCTTGAGCCAGCTCAATTGTCCTTCCTTGGTTTGCAGATTGTGACGGCCCAGGATCTCGTTGTATACGACTCGGAGGTAGCTTTGGAGGATTGACAGGTCATCAAGGGTACGAGCTTTGGCGGCGACGGCGGCTGTTCCTCCTCCAGCCTGGAGCTGGGGGTTGTCAATCTTGGGCGTACCCAGCTTGCTATCCTTGGAGGGGTCCGGCATCGTGGGGGTGTTGGAGGGCAGCAACACCAGGCGTGTAGAGGGGATTGTAGGAAACCAAAATGAACAATTGGAGTAAGACTGGAGGCAAAGGCGCAAGGCGACGGGGGCGCCTAGTTATGCAGGGCTGGTAAATTCTTGGAGGAATGCTGACTGCAGGACTGCAGGACTGCAGGAAGCTCAGCTGTCTAGAACGATGTCAGCGCTTCCTTTTCAAGTATGCGTTTGCGTGTTCCCTGAATCGTGCGCAGCATACCTTGGGCAAGATTTATGCTCGTCTACTGCAATGCAGCGGTTAATTTGGGCGTCTAGGAGATTTGAGCGTGGCAGAAGTATCTAAGAAGAGAGGAGAGGCGGCTGGTCATGTAGTAGGCATAGATGCAATGGCCTCATATTCCAGCTCGAGCCTGCCTTGGCTGCCGCATCGGCGTTTGATGATCCAGTTG
This sequence comes from Bipolaris sorokiniana ND90Pr, assembly GCF_000338995.1. NCBI lineage: Eukaryota > Fungi > Ascomycota > Dothideomycetes > Pleosporales > Pleosporaceae > Bipolaris > Bipolaris sorokiniana. The sequence continues at coordinate 207,737 of NW_006911903.1, read as the reverse complement.
GTGGGGCGCAAGACAAGGGAGTGAACCCATGGATAAATGCCACGCGGCATTGGACATGAAGATACTGCATTAAGCCATTTGCTTGTTAACGAGGAACAATGCCCGGTTTGCGTTGATGGCTGCCATGCCACACCCGCCTTGCCGCACCCGCCTTGCCGCACCCGCCTTGCCAAGCTGTGTCGACGTCACCCAGGGTGTCAGGGTCCAACCGTTTCGAAACATCCATCGCATTCGTCCCACTGAACGCATACTATACATAGCACATCCATAATGGCAAAATCACGGAAAGAAGCAGAGAGCGAAGTTCGGTCGTGGGGTTTTGGCCATGTTTTCACGTGGACAGATGGCTCGTAAGTTTGCACTACCGTCTCCCTACATATATTAAGTCTGTTTGACCACCGCGTAGCAATGCTCACTACCCGCCGCACAAGCACAGCGGCAAAACCACACATCTCGTCCTGGACGGCTCCCTAACATACACCTACCCTGATGAACCTGATGCCAAGAAGGAAACTGTCGGTCCTGGCGCGCGATGGGATGTCGATGCACAAAAGGTGCATGAAGTTTGGGTCGGCAGCCAAGGATGTACCTATGTCATTGGAGAATAGTATCAAACACCAGATACCCTTCATATGTTCACCCCAGAAATCCATTCTGCCCCAAGTATTTGATTGCATCAAGCGCTAGCTGGTCCGCCTTGACAAGCTCCTGCTCCACCATGCGCTCATACAACCCCTGAAGCTTAATATTCTCTTCTTTTGGTGGGTGCTGGTATTTGCATTTGCTCAAGTACGGACACCTTCCGTTTCGCTTCCAATTCGTGCACATTTTGTTGCTCTTCGTTTCTGCTCGCGAATTCGCACGCGGAGGAGGTGGGACTTTTATTGGCGGCGGAGCGGTTTTTGATGACGCCGTTTCTGGTGCCTGGTCGTCACTCTCTGAATCGGAATCTGATTCTGATTCTTCTGAACCGGACACGACTGATGACTCGGAGAGAACCGAACTCTCTTCATCTGACTCCGTCTCGCTATCATACCCCAGTCCAAGGTCTACCGTTGCTGGTGTCGACTGCTTCTTCACCATGCTCTCATGCAGCTTTTTGCGCAACGTAGCCAGCTCCTCTCGTCTCCTTTTTTCTGCCTCTTGTTTTTCGCCATCATTTTTGGCTTCATCACGATCCTTATTCGGTTGTTTTTGAATGTATGTCGCTTGTTCGTTCTCTTTTGGTGGCTTCCCTTTCATTCTGCGCAGAAACTCGAGCTCTGCTGAACGTTTCTGCGCGGCTGCTTCCTGTTTTTCTATGATCCTCTGTTGTGTTGGAAAGTTTTTCCTGCGATCCTTGATCCATGCTGCCACTTCAGCACCCGTTTGTATTGTGATGGTCTCTCCTTCGTGCTCAAAAGCGAAACCTCCGCCCTTTAGTTTCGCAGAGAACGCAGCCTCTTCGTCGACGTCCTCTTCACCACTGCTTTCGTCCTGCTCGACTTTTTGTGAAAGCCCAAGAGTGACCTTGCGCTTCTTGTTGTCGGGTTTCGGGATCGAGGGTAGCGGCAGCGAAAAGCCAAAGCTGGGGACCTGTGGTGGCACGGCAGCTTTGGCTCGGGGCGGTTTCGAGCTGTGTTGCTGGGGGTTCCTCTGCGACTGTGCATTGCCGTTACGGTCGGTTAATTTTCGCTTCTGGCCTGCATGTTTGGGCGGAGAATACTGAAGACCGGGCTGGCTGTATGCGGACGGTGAAGGCTGGGAGTTGGCATGTGCTTCTGGCGAGGTGGCATTCTGCGGCGCATTCCCATGGTGGTTTCCATGGCCATCTCTGGTGTCGTTCTTGTGATATCCAACTCCTCTGTTGTTTTGATAACCTCCCCTTTGGCTTCTACCACGTGCATCTCCTCGCCCATGATTCTGTCCATGACCACCCCTTGAGTTCCCGGAAGCGTTATGAGAGCCGCCACCTCTGTTCTGATTTCCCCCTCTTCCGCGACCCCTCTCACTTCCTCCTCGGTTGTGGCCTTCTCGTTGGCTTGGGTATGGCTGCTCGTTTGATGTAGCCTTGGGCGGCGGCGGTGGAGGCGGAGGAAATCTAAACGTCATTATGGTAAGTGCGAGGTTGTTGATTATAACAATTACATCTAGTTCATTGCGCCGGGTATACGATCGTTGAAAGGAAAAGCGCAATGAAGTTGGTGAAGAAGAGTGAAAAGTTGGTTACGGCAAGAGATGAGACGCGCCTCGGGGGTCCGACGACAATCCAAAAAGTTGTTATCGATAGTGCTAGCTCCACGCTAATCGTTGCGCAAGTCGCGCTTCTGATTCTTGACTCTCACAACTCAATCACAATGTATAGGTGACGAACGCTTACTACACCGAAATCCATGAAGCCTCCAAATTTGCAAACATGTTCATACTCGTAAGTCAAGTTCAGTTTGGATGGCGTTCCAGAACCTGAGATATGACCTCTATGGATTGTCGAAAATTTCAAAGCATTATTACCTTCACAGTCCCATGTTACTTTTGTGTAACTCACTCCGCTGCTGTGGAAAAAACTCTATAGAGAAAAACTGACACGCCCCTAGACTACGATTCAAGACTTGATCCAAATCAAGCCGCAGGACTTTGAGAAGCCTAGCGCGCAAGCCATCAAGGATGTCATCAACGACAAATACAGCAACAGGATTATTCCCAACATTGGCCTCTGTCTTTGTATGTGGGATCTACTCTCGGCTTCCGAGGGCCTCATCGGCCATGGCACGGGGCTTGTAAATGTCAATGGTCCGTCACCACTCGTCTGCTAATCTCCCCATGCTCACGCCAAATGCAGTCGAGTTCCGCATGACTGTCTTCCGCCCTTTTCGTGGCGAGATCATCTATGGGCGCATAAAGTCTTCCAATCAAGAAGGTATCATCATCGACCTCGAATTCACTTCAGAGACCTTCATACCGTATCAGAATCTCCCAGAGAACTCGTCATTCTCACAAGCAGAGAATGTCTGGGTGTGGAACTCAGAGGGAACGGAGCTCTTTTTTGACAAGGGAGAGCCGGTTTTGTTCAGGGTAGAGCACGAAGAGTGGTTTGATCAGCGGCCGACGATTGTAGAAAAAGACGAAAAGGGCGAGATCATTGAAGAGAGACCCACAGCCTGGAGAGTGATTGTAAGTATATGAAGGCTTACCAAGTAAGTAGTCGTCTAACTGTGTGTGTCTAGGGTTCGATGGCTCAACCAGGTCTTGGCCCGACACTCTGGTGGGCCGAAGGCGGAGAAGAAGGCGAAGAGGGAGATGTTGATATGGAGGAGGGGGCCGAGGAATGACAAGTCTCCTTGGCTATTCCGAACCATAACATCGCTGAATGACAAGATTACGTGCATGTTCTCAGAATTCCGATGTGGGTTTGCTATCATACACGTAGCAATTCAATCTGCAGGATAAATCTAACACACCGCATCTTGCAACCCTAAACTTCAGTATTCCTTCTCCACCGCGCCCATTGTATTCGTAGGAACCCGTTCTTCGGGCCTTCTATATGCAGACAGCAATGTGATTACCTGATAACCGCGGCGCTTAAGCGTCAGCGCCAACCGGCGCACCTACCCAGCGTCCGCAATAGGAAGTTCCCATCCGAACCTCGGCACCTTTCTCCGCAATCCTCTGCATACCAGCTCGAATGTGGCTGGTCCGGCCTAATCAGTGCGGATACCAGACTGCATGCAAACAAAATGGCGGGCCACCCGTACCTTGGGATCCTTTCTTATTGTTTCACCATTGCTTTTGTCCCTTTTTATTGACACGTTTGCTGTGATAGCTACGCAGTGCAGCTCTCAACCTCGGAAGCTTAGTCCTACTACATAATCGATTCGTACCCCGATAGTCGCTCCTCCATTCATTTCTCTTTGATATCAACACCAAAATGCCCTCATACACATCAGTCCACCTCGCTGAGCGACCCAAGGACGGCATCGTAGCCGGCAAAACCTTCACACCCAAGTCTCACCCGGTCCCCTCGGCCTCCTCGCTCAAAGATGGCGAAGTCCTCTTCCAAACCTTGTACCTCTCCATCGACCCCGCCATGCGCGGCTGGCTCAATCCCACACGCTCCTACATTCCTCCTGTACAAATTGACGCCGTAATGCGCGGGCAGGGCATCGGCCTTGTCATCGCGAGCAAAAACCCCAAATTTCCCGTCGGCACGTACGCAAAAGCCATGTGCGGCTGGGCCGAATACGCCGTGATTCCAGGAAAAGACATCGAGTCCCTGGATCTTCCCGAGGGCGCCGTACCAACGGATGCGTTGGGTGTCCTTGGAATGACAGGTTTAACGGCGTACTTTGGTCTCCTTGACGTCGGACAGGTTAAACCGGGAGATTTTGTCGTTGTGAGCGGAGCGGCGGGCGCAACAGGAAGTGTAGTGGGCCAAATTGCTAAGCTCAAGGGCGCAAAGGTTCTGGGTCTTGCCGGCGAGGATAGCAAAGTTGCGTGGCTTAAGGACACGCTGGGATTCGACGAGGCGCTTAACTACAAGGACCCGGATTTTGTAAAGAAATTCCGCGCTGCGACCAAGGGACTGATTGATCTTTTCTTCGATAATGTTGGCGGAGAGATTCTCGACCTGGCGTTGAGTCGTGCGAAGCCGCATGCGAGATTCGTTATTTGTGGTGCTATTTCTGATTACAACAACAAGAAGCCGTCTGGGCTCAAGGTATGTGGATGAGGTTTTCGGGGAGTGTTTGGGACGATGCTAACTGCCATGCTAGAACTACATGATGATCATCTCGATGCGTATTCGCATGCAGGGTTTCGTTATTTTCGACTATGCGGACAAATACGCTGAGGCGAGAAAGGAGTTGGCGCAATGGTTGTCGGAGGGCAAGATTAAGCGCAAGGAGACTATTTACGATGGCGGAATCACCAAGGCTGAGGAAGCACTGGTTGGACTGTTTGAGGGCAAGAACACAGGTATGTTTTTTTTTCCGCAACTGGATGCATATGAACTTGGAGACTGACTATTGCAGGCAAAATTCTCGTAAAGGTAGCAGATCCCGAGGCTGCCAAGTCGAAGCTATAGTTGGAGTGTTTCGGAGAGCAAAAATCTATCTAATACCTTTCTGTTTGGCAACTGATATATTTCAAATGGTTGCATGCTTGGCTCGTGATGTATTACTCTATTACTGCTCCTCCATGCGCCTGCAATCGATAAGTTTTGTGGCGCTAATAGCCCCTCGGCCCTGGCCCCTGCGCCCAACTTTTACACCGTAGTAGAGATCGCCGCCGGCCGTCAAATCCCCCACCCTCGCAGTCAGCCTTGTTAAAGCTCCTTCTTCTCAAGGCATGTTATGCTCCGAACCTTCATGCGAACAATAACACGAGCCATGGCCTCCCCCGAGCCCGCACGTGTGCCCATCCCCAAGAATGGCGTCGACTACCGCGGCAAAGTAGTGCTTGCGCCAATGGTGCGCTCCGGCGAATTGCCCTCACGACTGCTGGCGCTCAAGTACGGCGCAGACCTGGTATGGGGTCCCGAGACAATTGATCGCGCCATCATCGGTACCACAAGGCGTTTCAACCCGCACACGTCGACGCTCGAGTTTACACGCCTACCTACGTCTAAGATAAAGAACCCGACCCTCGACCCCGACCTCCGCGAGAGCGTCATATACCGCATACACCCCGAGTTGGAGAAGGGCAAGCTCATCTACCAAATTGGTACGGCAAACCCCGAGCTCGCAGTCCAAGCAGCCAAGATTGTCGCAGCAGATGTGGCTGGGATCGATGTCAATTCAGGTTGCCCCAAGCCATTTTCTACCTCTGGCGGAATGGGCGCGGCGCTTCTGAGAACACCAGACCTGCTCTGTGACATCCTCACAAAACTCGTTGAAGAGGTGGGCAAGCCATTCGAGATTGGCATCAGCGTCAAGATCCGCATCCTCGACCAGCCAGAAGACACTGCTGCCCTGGTAAAGCGTCTAGTCCGCACCGGTATCACCGGCCTCACCGTCCACTGCCGCACCACACCCATGCGACCTCGAGAGCGGGCGATACGCGACCAACTCAAGATGATCGGCGAGATATGCAGAGAAGCCGGCGTCGCCTGCGTCATGAACGGCGACGTAACCTCCCGCACCGAAGCCCTCAAGCTCATGCAAGAATTCTCCGTCGACGGCGCCATGATCGCCACCGAGGCCGAAAAAAATCCCAGCTGCTTCCGACCCGACGCCGAAGGCGGGCCCCATGAATGGCGCTCCCAGTGGAAAACCGTAGTCACAGAATACATGCGCTTCGCCCTCCAAGTCGCAAACAGATGGGGGAACACCAAATACCTCCTCGGCCAAATGATTCCTGGTAAAGAAAAAGCGTACGCTGCGATGAATAAGTCGAAGTGTTATACCGATGTTATCAAAGCGCTCGGGCTGGATAAGGTAGATGATTTGTTGGCGCAGGCGGAAAAAGTGGATGAGCACCTTGGTATTCCGATCAGTGAGTCTAGAGCATCGAAGCGCGCGAGGGTTAAGGAGGCGATTAAGCCTGAGGGGGAGGCGAAGGAGCAAGGGGGGAAGAGAAAGGAGAGGGAGGGCGAGGAACCAGAGGCTAAGCGGATTAAAGTACCGGAGATGGAGGTGGAGACGGAGGCGGAACCGGAGGTCAGTGTTACGCAGGCGAACGAGGTTTTGGTTCCGGCTGCTTTGAGTGTTTAGGCTTCCTTGTCTCGTGTCCTTTCCTCTCTATTTCTTTGGGGGCAGTTTCTGTGTATATCATAACGTACGGGGGAGGTGTGGACATGGGGAGTGCATTGGTAGGCGTATTCATATAGCATTTCGAAATATTTAGCCCGACGATACAAAGCAATTTACGGATATTATGGAAATTCTGGGTTGTGGTTTTTTCTGCGACACCGAGTATCGGGTTTTCGAGTCTTGTAGTGCTTTGCCCGAGGAGTGGAGCGCTGACGTTGATCGAGGTGGAAGAACTGAGTGTTTAGAGGTTGTATAAGGGGCTCGAAGGGCTGTGTAGAGTGTGGGGAGGGGGAGGGAGGGTAGACGAAACAGGTATCAAGTTCTAGTATTGTACAGTAGACTAGCCGTGGTAGGGAGATATCTAGGGTGTAAAATGATCAATCAATCTATATCTGGAATCTATGTCGACCTGGCTGTGAGGAGCTCTCCTGACTTGTATTCTCTTCCGACAAACGATTGATATCTAAGCGATATTGGTATCTTAGGATACCGTGGCCACCCCACATATCAATTGCGGCATTATCTCGAGAAGACTTTTTGAAATTCTCTCCTTTTGAAAACTCAACTTCGGTGACTGGGAGCTTACGAAGAGCAATATCAATGAAATCTTGCGTGTTGTGTACTGGAGCAGAAACTCTCATAAAACGTTGAGTCCGATTACCTCGCTTCAGAAAACATGGATGACCAACGTTCGGGCCCTCAGACAGCCTTATTGCACGCAACTCCATTTGGGTAATGGAGTTTCCTAAGACGATCGTTCCAGACAATCCTGAACCACTGACATCTCGAAAAAAGACTGTAACTGAGAAATGATTTTGGCGATGCCTTGGTAGCGGAAATTGCGCTTCGGTGCCAATACATGTTGTAGTGGGATAACCTTGAGTCTCGCAATGCCACTCTTCCGCTGTTAAGGTGGCACTGTGGAGTTTGAATTTGATATATTTCCCAAGCCAGTTTTGGTCAATATAACCGGGGATAATCTTTCCGACCGGCTCTATCCCACGACCGGGATGAGCATCGTGAACAGTGTAGGCTCCTAGCTCTGCCTGGTCCGCCCGGATCATATCTTCTTGCAGAAGGAGAGATTTTTCCGACAAGCGCACATAACTTGCAGAAGATATCTGTTGAAGTGAAATCCCCAAAAGTGAATTTTGATGACTCCGCAATATGACAATGACTGTCTGAGCTGGAAAGCGTACATTGTGGGAGTTTCGCTCGTCCTTGGGAAGATTATTGTACTGCACTAGAGGCATCTTGATCATAACACTGTGACTCAATAGCTGAATATAATGGGCATCTTGCAAACCGGCTGGCCAGAGACTTCGATTTGAGACAATTTCTGAGTAGAGTAGTATATCTGAGCAAAAGCATTCTGCATGGTTCTTGCACACACTACAAGTCTTATTTGTGAAGAACCTCTGGATCGAATCCGCCAGCATTGGTGTGTTGGCACGAGGACGGCTCCGGGTGAATAAGAAAAGACTGTGGTCGGCGCTTTCCTCAAAAATAGACTGTTGTAGTATCTGGAATGCCTTGACTTCACCTTCGCCATATGAGAGCGGCAAATTGACATTGAAGAACCATATTAGAACAGGTTAATTCAAAGATATACTAGCCTTCAGTATCGTGATCTAAAGCCGATTTCTAGCGAGGAAGAAGGGCGCCGGAGAGACCTGCGGTTCATCCCTTTCAATGAAGAAATCCGTGTGAAATGGAGGTTGTGATTCTTGTTGAGAGCTGTTCTTTCTTTTCCCCTCTACAAACTTAGGGTACATGCATACTGTTGCTAAAAGCTGTCAAAAGTAAGTAAACCTTCAGTATCCATTGTAGTATTTCCAGTCGTGCATGCAAAATTTCACTGAATACCGAGATGCATCATGCGACTATTTCAACCAACACCAAGATGAGATCTCTTCTCATGGACGCTACAACGCTACGACAGGGAAAATGACGGGGATAGAGTGAAAGCAAGGTGTTGAGGCATGGCAGGCGTTCCGTAATGGCGTCGGTTCCGATTGGCTATCGGAAGCTGCACGTTCCGAAAAAATGCCCCACCATGATTTCGCATTGCTTGGTCATATTCGACAAAGCATCGACGCCTGCCAAGCGACAGCAGAACCATCGCTGGTTGCTAAACATCAACTAAGCCACCCAGTCCACCATGTCATCCACTCACACGCGCATCGAATGCGCGTCCGAAGATTCTAGTCGCCCTCGTCGCCTCCGCTATATAGCGCGCCCCCCAGCACCATGAAGACCCTCACATCCATCTTTTTCGCAATCGTCGCGATCGCACTTGCTATCTACAATAACGAGTACATGCTTTCACGAGTAACGAGCTCTCTGAGACACGTTACATCCCTCGCAAACATCACCAATCCGTTTCTCATCACTACCCAAAATATGTCGTCCACCATGTTCCGCGGCCTCCCCGTCATACCTGACGAGACCTATACGACCAATGCGCCTCGCAAGATTGCCAAGTCGTTCCTCGCAATCGAGCAATCCGAGGGTGCGGGCGCCAGAGTGAGGAGGAGCGTCGGCACGCCAAAACTTCGAAATTTTTCCCCCTTTTTGATGCTTGATCATTTCGCCATTCCCCCAGGCGCAGGCTTTCCCGACCACCCGCATCGTGGTCAGGAAACTGTGACATATTTACTGTCTGGAGCAGTGGATCATGAAGATTTTGCAGGAAATAAGGGTACGATCGAAGAAGGGGATTTGCAGTTTATGACCGCAGGACGCGGTATTGTACACGCCGAGATGCCCCGCCAGAACAAGGACGGCTCTCCGAACGTTGGCATGCAGCTGTGGGTTGATCTTCCCAAGGAGTTGAAGTCATGCGAGCCGAGATATCGAGATCTCCGTGCCAAGGAAATACCTCAGGCGACGGCAGACGACGGTAGGGTGAAAGTCAAGGTCATTAGTGGCCAGGCTTATGGTGTAGAGAGCCTCAAGGAGCTGGCCTATACACCCGTCTGGTTGCTGGACTTTACAGTCCAGCCGGGTGGCAAAGTTAAGCAACCACTGCCTAAAGGCTGGAACGCGTTTGCCTACGTACTCAACGGCACAATCATAGTTTCATCCGACGGCGTTTCGCGACCCATCGAACAGTACAACAATGTCGTCTTTGAGGGCGACGGCGACAGCGTCGAAATATCAGTTGAGGAGGGTGCCGAGAAGGAATCAAGATTCGTGCTGGTGGCTGGGTTGCCATTGGATCAGCCTATTGTACAATACGGCCCATTCGTGGTTACCTCGAGAGACGAGGTAGTGCAGGCTATGATGGACTATCAGACTCACGCCAATGGGTTTGAGAGAGCCGAGAATTGGGAAAGCGAAATCGGAAAAACTATGGTACATTAAGCGGCGGTCGGAGCCTCGAAGATTTTTGTATATACCCTCTTCAACAGTCTTGCTTGCTTTGTAGCGTTTCCAATCAATGTAGTTTAAACAAATCTCAATAAGTTTATCATCATGACTTATGAATCCATGCTGTGCTTGCGATCGTCCCATTTAAGTATTCACGATGAAGTACAATACGTGAAAAGCGTTCGTTGAGCTATCTAAACTTGCAATGCACTTTGTGTTAAGACGAACTGCGTAGCTAAGGAACTAGTTTTGAATTCATACATATAACTAACCCAGAACGTATTTTTGAGTAAATCCAAATCATACAGTAGAACATTAACACATCTCACGTAAGCATTAATCATACAACTAGAGCGCTCGACAAACAAATAAAAAGCTTGAAAAGTAACATCGAATCAGCAGATTCATAGCTCCCACAGCAAAGTTCCTGACAATAGAAGTAAGAAGAACAAATAATACTCCAGGAACATAAGGTCGAGAGCATCAAAGTCTAATATTGTGATTAAGAAGATAGATTAGTATGAGTGTTGGAGCATGCATCAGGCGTTACTTCTTCTACATCAGTTTCTTAATACTTGCTCCAACAGCGACTGTATGTTCAGATTGTACTTATCCACTTTTTACCACCAAATGCAAAGAAGCAACATGTTAAACTGTAGCGGTAGTTTGTAATGATGAGAGGTAGAGGCATTCGTAGCACGAATTACCCCCTGATCTCGTATTCGCATGGCGTTCATCCAATTAGAAACAACCTCAATATGGTAAGATATCTAACATCTCACAGCTTGTGTTTCTTCATAAACTGGCAAATCTAGGTGCTGCCCGCTATATTCTTTTGAGAAAACACTAGATGCGAAACAATTGTATACAATTATTGTTTTTTCCATGGTATTTCAATATATTGACTAATACGGGGTTTTGTCTAATGTAGCTAGATACAGGGATATTTTTTGCATAAAGGTTTAATAGTCATGTAGGAGAGAATTCTCAAGTTTGTTCAGCACTAGTTAAATCTTAAGAACCGTTTTCTATGAAAGTCTCAGAAATTGAAAAGGGATTGGTTTTGACACTGAAGTAATCTCTGGTAATTGGGTGTTTCTTCTCATTGTACACCATTCGAGGAATGTTTCTCCATATTTTGACGGTGCATGTTACTACTCATTGAAAAGTTCACGAATGTTTTGGTAACGCGATCCGTGCTTTCGACTAACTACCTGAACAGCATGATCTAGCAGTTTCGGAGACTGAGATGCTCATATCCTGAGTTTTGTCGCTACTCTTCCCGCAAACTGAATTGTTCAGGCCCACGGAAGGTATCATAAGAGACTTTATACAAGTATCAGCGATTTCTGCAATTATAAAGAAAAACAGCTCCTAGTGATAATAACTCAATTGATCTTTATATTGAATAATTTCTCTTTGTATAATAGAAGCAGCTCAGATATATATATGATGAGCCTACAAGCTAGGGTCACATCAGAGTAGCTCAGAGCAGAGGAAATGCATGGAAACAAGCTTGGTCAGCAGTATCCATCTGCACGATAGTAAGGAATGTCGGGGCAAAATGATGGTGTGCGGTTCACTACATCCGTGAATAGGACTATGGTGTAGGCGTAATCTAGCAAGAGAAGGTAGCTGTACATTCTAACTTTCTGATCATCGTCAAATATCCAATTATGCTTTTCTATAAGGACCAAGGAAAATCCAAGATGCGATTGAAAGAAATTGGGACTCACTCCACACAACGGGACCAGTAGTACGATCCAGTGAGCTAAAAATTGTTCCGTTACCTCCTTTTTCAACGTATTATTGCTACTCACGATGTAAGCTCGGGAAAAATGGTACCGCGACAGCAAGTAACCTTTTACCTGTTTCCCATAATCGGTTCCTTCTCCCCCGCAACCTTCCTCCCCCAAGCATATTTCGCCGACCGTACCCCTGCCATCTCGCCCCCAGCCCCGTTTGTGGCTGCATACCCAGCTGCACGCAATCCCCAGGTGGCCAAACACCCGAAAATCCATTGGTTCTCATTCCTCAGTGTCCCAAGCCTCCCTGTTGGCTATTGACTAATGCGTAGCTTCCAGCCGCAGTAGTACGTGCCAGTTCGTTTTGCGATTGGTTAAGACGATGTGAGATGCGAATTGGTGTGTTGCTATCTTTTGCGGAGAAACGTTGCGCTGGGAGTGAGGCTTGTGCCTGGATTTCAGAGCTGCGGGGAAGGGCCATAGATTGTTTGCTTTGAGGTTGCTGGGCTGCAGGGTGTGTTAGGCGCCCTGTTGGCTTGGGTGAGAAGGAATGACAATAGTTACTTTCGGTACGTTCCATTGCGGCAAAGCCTACTGTGGTGTAGATCGATCCGGGAGCAAGTGCTGACTGACTAGTAGCATAGGAGAGGCAGGTGTGGAATATAATGTGCTCGAACGTAGAGGAAGGTGGGATGCTGGGATTATTCTTCGTTTTCCAATCTTTTGACCCCGCTAATGGTATTTCGTGGAACATTTAGAAGAGCCATGGATACGAGATATTTACACTCTGGTTTGCCAGGGCTGACAGCTCATCCGACGATGGTCTGCCACCGAGAATCGTACCCGGCCCTCGAAGCAGTACAGCGCAGCGCAGCCGGGAAATACGTCCTCATAACCAATGCTTCGCACGGAATCGGCCGAGCAATCGCGGTATCGTGGGCAAGAGCAAAAGCTGCCGGGATCGCAATCAGCAGCCTCAACGCAGAGGATCTCGAGTTTGTCGCAGAGGAGATTAGACGCATCAACCACAACATCCCAATCGTCGCCATGACTTGCGATACTACAAGTTCATTCGACGTAAATAACTTCTTCTCCGCTACAAAAGATATCCTTGGTAGATTGGATGTAGCGATTGCGAATGTCGGTACCACGCATCTTGACTACTTGGACATAACCGATGACAACGACTTGTGGTGGGCAGATGTAATGACAAACTTTCGCAGCACACATCTCACTGCCCACCAGTACCTTCGCACATTTGGTCCATCTCCTATTGGTACTTTTATCTCAATAACTTCAGGCGCGAACTTCTGCGTCGGTGCTGGGGTCTCGTCGCATGAGTTTGCCCAACAGATCGACCACCGACTTTTAGAATTTCTGGCCTTTGAGTATCCGATGATGAAAGCTTTTTCGCTGAATTCAGTGCCGATACATGTGAGAAGGACAAGACTTATACACGGTCATCCCGAGATTTGTAATCCAGAGTTGGTCGGGTTATTTTCTGTTTGGTTGGGTGGCGGGCGAGCGGATCTACTGAGGGGCAATAGTTTGCGTGCCGAATGGGACATTGGTGAGCTTGAGCGCAACATGTGGCAAGCGTTGGAGAAGGATACCTTGAAGCAGAAAATATCTAGCGGTTGTTTGCGGCTGGCGATGAGGCAAGTATAGTAGGAGTTTTGCACATGGGCTGTTGAATATGAACCGGAGAGTTCTATTTAATTTCTGTATCGCCTTTCTCAAACGCTGGTGTTGTAAGATACAGCGTCAGAATCGATGCGAATCTGGATTAGATGGATATGATCATTAATTTAGTCATGCAATGTTGTCGTATCCAAAATGCTGCGTGCGGATCCTACTGATCTCCTTCGACTTCTGACCACGGTGGCATGCGTCGCTGCTTCTGGCCCCATAGTGTACCTGCAGCACCTTGATCCCATATCCATTGGTCAGCTGGGTCTCCCGGGCTCCACGGCATAGAAGCTTCCCATATCCGCACCGTATGATCTGATTTCCAGTTCCGTGTCCCGACTGGTGTTGTATAATATGAATGCATGTCAACAAGAATGATGTCCAGACTTTCTCCCTGATATAAGTCAACGAGGGTGTCAACATCATCAGCCGTCATTGTATATGGCCGCAAGAACACCAATGATTTGAGTGATGGCGAAGATCGATAGAAGGTCCATTCTGCATCTCCAAAATGATCAGTAACTATGGCAAGTCGTTTGATATTCGGTGGCGGGTTGGGGAAATGACCGACAACGTAGCAGCCGATGATTAGCTCCTCCAGAAGGAACATACGTGAGTAAATGTTTGAATCAATGAGATACGAGTCTGTGATTTCTGTATCATCCCAAGTGAACATGAACGGATTAAAGTTGAGGTGCAGTCTTTTCAAGTTAGGCCCAATAGTATTAAATAAGTTGATGATTGCCGGTAGTCTCATAGAGGGTGTCCAATCATCTTCCCACAGGTTTCTTTTTGGTATGGGCGATATGTGTATTGACGTAATGTACCGCGAGAAAGTAGGCTTCGGGAGTCTTTTGATATTTTGTACAGTGGTTTGATGCTGATCATCCAGTCCTAACGTCGCGCAAAAGTGGCCCAAGGTCCCTTGAGAATCCAGCCACACGCAATTTGAGTACAGATATTCAGTAACTATCGGGTGAACACTGCGCGAGACTAACGTGAGCGAGTGCAGTGTCCTGGTTATTATGTCGAACCGTGAGCGTGCCACAGGGTGGTGATCGTTACATGTTTCCACGAGCTTGTCTAAGGTGTTGAGAAGCAGCTCAGGGGGTAAAGGTCCAAATGCTTGACCCTGAGTTGTTGTTGATGTTCGATTGGACATGAGTATCGTGTCCACTAGGCAGGTGGGGGGTGAAGTGGATGGAGACTGGGCATGAGTAACTGCCAGCGGCAAGCTGTGCGGGGGAGCGGCCTAAGGATCATATTAGTACCGAGACCCTAGGTTCTTCATGAAACGTGACTCAGCTCCATCTCAATGTCTTACTTCAATTACCTTTACTTTGAACATCTCACAGCCCAGATTTTATCTACTTGGCAGCGGAGTGAGATCGAGAAGACATGGTTGTATACAGGGTAAGGATCAGGCCGGTATCGACCTTGCTATTGTAGGCAAGCACCATCGTTCCTCGAAGCTCCGTTGATACCCCCGCCCAATTAAAAAAGCTTGATTCATCGTAATATCCGCAGGGACCACGCTGACGCAAGCCGTCTTTCTAACTACCACTCTACAGCCTCGTATGTCAAAACACTCCACCCGCAAACTCCACCCATCCCACCCTGTCTAGCGCTGTTTCATCGTTTCGAAACATGCCATTTGGATAACGTGCACACCTTGTTTGCGGGTTCCAAGTGGATCATCGACAGTCCTTCTTATGACATGTGTATAAAAAGAGATCGCGGAGAATGGCAGGGTCAATGCTCAAGGGGTGGTGTACTTATACTTGACGACGACAACGACATTCTGCTACACCCATAGCACCACATTCGTTCAAATCACCAATACCCAGCAGTAAAACAGGATAAAAAAAGAATTCCCACTATGTTCAACCCAATCCTCCTCACCCTCCTCGCTCTCGCAACCGGCATAACAGCAACCCTCGACCCAGCAACCTCGCACTCAAACGCCACCTACCCCGCCGCCCCAGCCTGCAAACGTTCGTCTGCTATCCATTTCCTCTCAATCCTCATTAGCTAACTCACCTCCCTCCCAGCCGCGAAAACAAGTAAAGCAATCCAAGCCGCAGAATGCAGCCACAATACGCGTCTCGGCAAGCAAACCTTTGCTGTCTTCACCATCGACCACCAATACGACAAATCCCACGGCGCCCCCTACGGCACATGTGAAGCCTACAACTGCGCTCCGGGATCCAAGATGACGGCGCGTAAAGATACATTTACGTTTTTCTGGGACGCCGCGGGTGTGCAGGGGGAGGGTGAGGGCGAAGGAATGGGATGTATCAGGAGTCCTGTTGATGGTACGTGTGGGTGTGAGAATAGTAGTGATGGCAAGTTTGTGTATGGGGGTACGAATTGTAAATAAACTATCTTCCCCCTGCTGCCTCGTCACTCAAAATCTTCCTATTTGTAAATATTGAATATTTCCTTTGCTACTTGGAAGCACCGCAGTCTTATCTTTATCAACACCCGTACTTTCCCACACCCCCCTCCTCCCCCCCCCCTTTTCTACTGATATCAGCGAAAAAGATAAACTACCGAACCACCTTCCCAACCGCCTCCACCTCCTCCGCCGTCAACCCCCCCGGCACATCAACAATAACACCCGGATCCCCTTTTCTCTGCGCAACAATCTCGTCTCTCTTCTATTTGCCTGCGTTAGCTTTCCCTTCTCGCCCCCCTTTCCCCCCTTGTACTCTCTAAACACCCCAAAGTAAACTCCGAAATGGAAAACCGGATATGGAAAAAGAAAATAAAAGAAAGGTTCATACCTCACTCCCCCTCCTCCCTCCAGCCCCCATTTCGCCCCCCCTCCCCCTCCTCCTGCTCACCTCCTCAGGCGTTACACCAACGCTGCCATCTAACTCAGCAGGTTGATCGTTGATAGCTGGCGCATCGGTTGGGACGAGGGTTTGCGAGGCCGAAGGTGTCGTTGACGTCGCTTGCGACGCAGTACTCGTAGTCATGTTTTTTTTTCTCCAACGCAGTGTTGAAGATGTGACAAAGGATACAAGTTTGTGTATATATATATATCTCGAGTTTGAGTGCGTGTGGGATATGTAGGGTAGGCAGGCAGCAGCGTGAGGAAGAGCCAAGATCGCAATGCTCGGGATCCGATAAGTAGGTGGTAGGTAGGTGGGACGGCGGGGGTGCGGGGGTGTAGCGTGGCGCAGGTGGGCGGGGCAAGAGTGGGATGGAAGGTACGTGGTTTCGAAGCCTAGACGATAGCGACCTAAAGAAACCGTGCGAGTTTCTGACTAGGAAAAAGGATACCGAGAGAGGAGAGTGGAAGGAGAGAGATGAGTAGCCTTGTCACGAAGAAAAGGCTGATGAGATGGGACAGGTAGTCAGCACGAGGGCACAAGAGCATTTGCTGCGCCTCCTTCCTTCCAAGACTCAGCTGGACATCATACATGGTTTCTAAATACAGCTACTAACTACTATGGAGATTTTGGCCCCCAGGGCCGCCCTTGCGCGCACAAAAACACCGAATGAGCTTAGCTGGATGGGACACAAAAGGAGTAACATACGTTGTACAACAAAGGTCGTGACACGTTAGATATGGGCTAGTTCGTGTACATTGATTTCTTTTAGTTGGACGACTTTGGCATTCTGAAGCCGCTTACGTAGCCTTCGCCGGCTCCCGATTTCCCATCAGCCTAGGTTGCTGTTAATGCATGATCTCAATTACGAGTATCTACTCGGTGATACTCACGCCCATGTAGACGTCTTGCGCAAACATGTTTGTCTGACCTGCTGCAGTAGACTGCTGGTTGAGTGTCTGTCCAGTTGGCGGCGCTCCATTCTGCTCCGTCTGCATTGGCATGTTGCCAAGATCCATCTGAAAAAAGTTGTTGGTAGTTTCAATGCCGGGGCCTTGAATGTACGAGTCCCATGCGTCCTGCAAAGTATTAGCAACTGTAAATTTCCCCAGAGATTAGTCTAGCATACCCAGTTGATATTGTCAGTTGGTGGAAGGTCCAAATTGTGGAAGAGGTTTGCTCCAAACAAGTTGGAAAATGGACTTGGTACGTTCTCAGCCCCAGTGGGACCGCCCATAGGCTGGTTGTACTGGGGTGTCAAGCCTGTGGAAGGCTGAGAAACTGGGTCATTCAGGAGATTGGCCATGCCTGCTGGGTATCGTTGATCAAACATGTTCGCATTAGGTGTCATGCCACCTGTGCTGAGCAAGCCCAATGTCATTGCTGCTGAATGTTCTGGAGCAACGTTTGCATCCTCCATTTGTGTGATTGGGTATGTTGACGAAGCTGCCTGGAATCCGTTTGGTGCTTGCTTCGTCGCTCGATGTTTCTTTAGCTGTTCCAACATGACGCTCAGAGTCGCATGCGCTTTGTATGCTTCCATGGAGTTGTCCTTGAGGCCATCCCAGATGCCGACTGCTATTTCGATTGCGTCTAGCATCTCGTCAACCCGATCCGAACTCCAACACATTGTATCGGTCGATGATGGAGACCGAGGAGTAGATTGTGCCGTGGTGTGGTAGAGATCTGACGATACAATCATCGCAGCGAGGAGGAAGTCGACGGTTGTCAGCGATGAGATGAACCATTTCACGTTCCTTAACCTTCCACCAGCCTGACACTCCCTATGCAGGGTTGCTTGGTGCTTTAGGAGCATCAATGATGCTTCAATAACGGCTTTTCTTGAATAGCAGAATCGCGACTGTACTCTGCCGTAAGCCAGGTACTTCCGATGCAGTACGCAAATGATCTTCAGGAAGAGCAGGTCTAATGTAAAGCGTTGCATGATCAAAGTTGAGGGATCTCGTGCTGAATCGTCCATGCCGCGCATCTTGAGATGGGGTGAGATGTTTTCATGCAATTCACGAGCCTCCGAATCCAGCCTCATTATCTCATCATAAGATGCGCAGGTCAAGGTATCCGTGCACTCGACAGCTTCGCCGAGCTTGTAGATGAGACGAGTTCGGTTGATTAGGAAAAGAGTGGGAGTCGCTTCCGTCTCGGGCCTCGATTGCGGAAGAACCTTCATGTCTTCATGGAGCTCGTCGTCGTAGAGGTTTCTCGGGATCTCCGTATTGGTGTCTCGCGGTCTGACAATAGGGGGTAGACCTGCCTGGGCAGAGAATAGCAAATCCATTGAACGCACGACTGCCCAAACACGTCTTCGCATTTCGCCTTGGAATACTGGAATACCAGGGTATGGCCCAGGGTCTCGATGAAGTCCCATGCGCATAGCTAACCGCACGACTATGCCAGTACCGATAAGAATGCCTACTTCGGCGTCTCTGCTTCGAGCGTACTCAGCGTGCACATGTAATATTAACGTCTCCATCATACCAACAATGGGCTGTGTGATGTCGGCCAAAGTGAGACATTGCGCGGTTAGATCACCATACTCTCTTGACATTTCCCAAGACTTGTTATGATACTCTGGTGGCTCGTCTCCAGCCCGAGTGTAAGACTGCAATGCGATGCACATCATGGAGAAGACAAGACCAAGCCAGATGACCGGAGTCTCTTCTGGCTGCAACCAATGCCGATCATACTCTTTTTGAAAAGACGGTCCGTGAATGATATGCATGCCAGGGTCGTAGGTATTGAAGAATCGAGACACAAGAAGGTCGGCCGTCGGTTTCGGAGGAAAGCGTGACAAAACTTCAGCTTTAGAGCAGGGCTTCTGTCCGCCCATGAGGAAAGATATTCCTGGAGGCCGGTCTCCGATATGTGTTGCTTTATACCTCTTGAGCTGATCTTCGTACTGTTTCTTGTGCTCTGCAAAGTAATTTTTGACTTCGGATAGCTCCCCCAAGATGGCATACCAATGTGCCTCTGAAGCAAAGACGGTGTGGTTGTTGTGTACCTTCATGACACCAATCGATTTTGTGACGTTCTCCATTTCGCTTTCTTCTTCCGCATCTTCCTCAGGAATCGACTCGGACGCGCCAGTGCTCATTGCAGTGCTATATTGACTAACATTGAATTGCGGATCCGAGGCTCCGCCGTTGAGGCTACCAGCGATGGCAGCATGAGCGGCAGCCGGGCCAGCGCTTTGTGCGCCATTGGTCATCAAAGAGAGGACAAGTCCTTCTAGACGGTCAATGCGGTTTTGCATGTCATCAGGGGTCGTCGCAGAGCCAGTGCTCGAGGAGCTCTTCTTGCGGTTGCTTGGAGCAGCATACGTACATGATGCCGTATCTCCGCGCTTGGTGCAGTTGTCGCAGGGATGGCCACGGTTGCATTTCAACCTGCAAGCGTCAGCGTTGGGTACGGCGCAATGGCTTCCTAGAGGCGTGCCTACTTCCTATGTCTACAGGCCCCGCATGACAACGGGACTCGGTTCCTCTTTCGTACGACCCGAAATTGTGGATCTGGCGGCGAATGGCCTGCGCTCGAAGAGTTTGTGGAGGGTGGTGTGGGCGGCATGCTGAGCTGCAGTCGCACGTGTGGTATTGGGTGGAGAGAGCGGGGTTAAGGGCTTATCGCCGAGGTGAAGGTATGATGAAATCTCACTCTTTCGTGGGTCGCCTGAGCTGCACAGCTGAGGTTCTGGATCGTCTGGTGCAGATTGGCGTTGTCGCGAGTAAGCACTGCGTAGATAGGAGGGCGTGAAAGAGTGCCCAGGTGGAGAATTATGCGAGCGCGGGCTAGCCAGGTCTTAAATCTTTCGGAGCTGACCCTATCTCCAGACGCCAAGGGATGTGACGACTGCAGTCCGGGATTCAAATGGCTTGATGTCCTGTTGGTGCCTTATTTGCGACTGCCTGCGTCTTTTACAGCCGATTCTGCGTATCAAGCACAACACAATCTACGCTTTCCGCCCCAAATTCCACCTCCTCTAGGTCGAATATGTATGCCCAGAGACCATGAACGTCCGTCGCGGGGTGGATGCGTCTAGTGTCGAGCCACGCCGTGCAGCGTTCTTGTTTGCAGACCAAATGGACGAAGCGTGTGCAAGCTGGTGGCTAGAGCTCTATGGTCGAGGTATCGCAAGGCACCAGTGTATCGAAACGTTGTTGCTAATACTGCCTATCTTCTCTCAGCAGCCGTATCGTGACGAAGCATTGCACCGATTCGTACCCTTCTCAACCAGCTCCTACTGCGCCCAACCAGAGCTCCCTTTGGTCGTACCCACGACAAGATGGCGCGCTGCACTTATCTAGAGCGCCCGACTGTACGATTGCGACCACGGGCCTGCTTTGGCGACTCGTTTTGTGTGGGAAATACCGAGCTAGCAAGAAATAAATGGTGAATGTTGTGTTGTGTTGTCGCGAGTGGGAAACCTGTCCAGGCATTGTGAGAATTAGGCGGCCTTTAACTCCGACCACCCTCATTCAATGCCCGCCAAGCTGGCCTGCACGATGCACGCGTTCGTCGCCACCGCACCCTCAGGCATCCATGCGCATGACATGATTACTCGATGCGCGGCTCTGACTCACTCATAATCCAGTACTTTTCCGCAGCACTTTGCTCTGATACCACAAATCTCACTTCATGTCCATAGTTTATACTTTCAGTGGCCGCGACAGTCCCGAGAGCGGGGTTGACTTGGCTCACGCTCGAGCCATTTCTTGCCTGCCCACCAACGCCGCCCCAGGTTAGGCTGCTGCGTAATCACAAAAGTCCCAGCAGCACGTCAATCCACCGAGGTGCAATCATATCAAGCGGATAAGAGACGGAGAAGAGATGGAAAAGTAATCATCATGGAACAGAAAGATTGATTCGAGTGGGTGACAGGCCGAGCAAGGTGTGCTTCCACATTACATGAACGCCCAACCCAGACACGAACCCCTTACTAAGAGACGAATCATTCATTATTTCCTTTCTCAATCTCCTGCTGCACCATCTTCTCAGCCTTCGCGTCCCATCTATACACTCCGCCAGACCCAACATTGTACTGATAATAATTCTCCGTTCCCCCTTTCACCATAGCCTTCCTGAACGTAATATTGATCCTCCCCTTGCCAGCCTCCGGCCCCGCGCGCTTCGGTATACTATGTAGCCAATTCGCCTGCGTCGTACCGCGCATAAGAATCATATCCCCCGAGCCCAGCGGTAGCTTCAGTCCTTTGGGCTCTTCCATCTTCTCGCCATCTTTCGGTGGTATAGGTTTGTGCTTCATGAGGAAATCGCGCTTCGCACCGAGACTGAAAGATGCAATGGCTGGGTTTGGGCCGAGAAACCGTTCGTCGTCTGAATGGTAGGATATGCTGTCCTTGCCATCGGCGTAGTAGTTGACGAGACAGAAATTGAACGTCTCCCCCGTCGTCCCCTCGGTCACTTTTCTCAGCTCGTCCAGGCATTGTGGGATGGGTCTTGGTGCGCATTTGTACCTGTTCTTCTCCACCGGTTTGCTTGTCTTGGCATCGATAATCTTTCCGTCAGGGGCAAAGCGAGATGTGTCGTCGACGCCAAAAACGGTTGTGAATCTGGGAGTGTTGATCTGTGTCTGCACTCCTCCACGCGTAATGTTGTAGATTACGCGGTAAAAGGGTAGTTCTTGCCGCAGAAACTCAAACACGCCACCAGCAATGGAGGAAGGTATGTACGGTTGGTAGTAAACGAGATCCAAGTCAAGCTGGTCGTTCATGACTTTGCCCTCCTCGACAGGCGCAAAGCCCAGCTGTTCTGCGAAGTCCTCTGGTAGGTGTGGAATCGCAAAGGGATATGAAGCATGACTCGACTTGGCCTTACTAACTTCATACTTTGGTTTCTTGGGAGACGGGCGCGTAAAGAATGAGTCGATTGCTCCACGCTTCATGATTGTGTGGTGTCTCGCTTGAAAGGGTATCGTGGATTGTCAGGGTAGATGATTGTTGCAGCACGGCGGGATTGTAGAACGCGCAAACGTACGGCTGAACGAGCGCGTTTCAAAGTGTACGAGTGGTTTGCTACGCGATAAGAACGACATTTGCCACATTTGGTGAGGAAAGAACGCGTAGTCACGACACCTTGTGTCGACGGCAATGTCAATGACGTAGAGCATTCTTGCAGCCGTTCGCGAGAGCAGTGATTGGCTGGACCCGCGCCGGGGTATCATCTACCATCACAACGGCCGGACAACGTGTATGACCTTAATCATCACCAACATAATACGCATCAAGGTAGTTTGCTGTTTCTCTTCTATCATTGTTCATCCAAACCGCAGTGTCTAGCTTCTGGCTCCCAATACAGTCCAAGCTCTGAAACATAGACCTATTGACGAATCAGCATGTTTTTCAGTAGTTCAACCCGCCATATTTGACACCAATACAAGTTAACCGAAAATCCGCATCCCTTTTGAATTATATCATATTCTATATACACACAATTCAAAGCACCAAGCTCAACTACTGTTTATGTATCATTCCCGCTATATTCGCAAGGTCCCCATCCATCAGCCCACCACAACTTCTGGCGAGCCCCATGGAGACACCAGCTACGCCTGCAGATGGCAGACCAGCACCGCATCAACTCTGACGCCTTCTCCCCAGGCATAAATCACTATGTTACGGTCAAGATGCGATTAATATCTTACGAGATATTTCATATTCGATTTATCTATTGGACAACAGGACCCCTTTACTTCCTGCTATATATCGTTTCTATCGTTCTTTTTTTTTATAAAGAGCTTCCATCTCCTGAGTATCTAGAAGTGTAAGCATTAGGCCATGTCGTCTTTGGGGTCGTCGTCAGGATCGGGATCCCTCTTCGTCTTCTTTCGCTCCTTACCAGGTTTAAAAAATCATCCTCTTTGTTTTTGTCTTTTTCCTCTTTTTCCTCTTTTGCCTTCTGCCTCTCCACCCTCTCCCGACGCTCGTCTGCTCTCATCTTACCGATACACTTTCGGCAAGCTTCTGGGGACGCAAAGTGGTACTTACCACAACCTTGCGTACACAGGATCTTGTGTGTCTTTCAGTGTGTGCCATCGGCACTCTGGATGCAATTTCCTGGGCTGATGTCGCCGACCCAACCGTCTCTGCCAGGGCAGTGGTGCTTAGTCCTACCGGTTGGCGAGGGCGACATCTTCGATGTTTTTTTGTTGTGTTGATTGTTCTGAGGGTGAAAGTAGATATTTTCAGTGGGTTATTGAAGGCTTGAGTTTTTTTTTCCGTTTTGGGCCCTGTTATAACTTGTTTCTTAAATTTTGTTTGGTTTCTGTACTGCATGAGAGCCTATTGGTGTGAAATTTATATGAGGCAACCTCAGTGAATAACACGACACCATTGTCAATTAATGATACAGTGGAAAGACAGTGTACTCACTCGACAGATAAGATCATGTAGCCTGTTGGCACACTCTGTTTGTAAATGAACAATGAAAACTAGTACTTTGTGTTCATAATGTGTTTTCCAACTTCCTAGATATAACACGAGAACATTTATCCTTACAATCATAACCCACTTTCTCTTCGCAACTCAACTGGTACTTCCAACGAACACAACTGCATTCGCTGCAAATTCATCTTCATCATGACTCCAAATCCTACTGATCTCAACCCTTCAGATAGAGAACACTTTGAACTCTTCGGACATAATATTGCCACAGTGGCTTCTGCTCTTCACGATGATGTTTCTGAAGTCACAATAGAATACATGCGTGGGGGCTCTTACAATAGAGTAACGGGTGTCAACATCACCTCAGAACGTAGACGAACCAACCTTGAGTGGTTTGTCTCCACGTTTGGCTCCTATCTCCCCACCCAGCTCACGGAGATGCTCAAAGCACCAAAGGACACAGGAATCTCGTACATAGTTCGAATTCCCCGTTTTATCAACAAAGAAACGATGAATATCATGGCTCGCGATGTCGCCATTCTCAAAACCGTCGGAGCGCTTGTCCAACTGCCAGTTCCAAGGGTAGTACGGTACGATCTGACATTCCAAAATGCCATTGGAAAGCCGTACATGATCCAGACCCGTCTCCCAGGGAAAAACTTCTCTACACTGATGAAAGATGACTCTCTGAATACAGAGCAGTTGCTGAGCATCGCCGAACAAGTCTCTCAACTCGCTCCTATCATCGCTGCAGTTGAGGGACCAGGCGGCAATATATCACTCTCTGCGCTCTCTTCCGACTCAAAAGACCTCCATGTCGAGAGCCTCCACCTGCAGCACGAAGAACTCGGAGATAGGAATTTCAACTTGGCTGAACATCCCCAGGACACATTTGAGCACCTCATCGAAACTTGTCGGCGCTGGAGCGAAGATTGTACGGAAGACGGCCAGTCATTCAACGAGATCTGGCTCAACTTCGGTATCATCATCAAGTCCCTCAATACTCGTGGTTTCCTCAACGGACCATGCGTGTTGGCTCATCGAGATCTCATGCCATACAACCTACTTGCAGAGATTCGCAACGACACCCAAGTCCAGATCACGGGCGTTATCGACTGGGACTCGGCGACCATGGCGCCCGAGTTCGTCGCCTACAAGGCACCGTTCTGGTTATGGACAGAAGATCACGTAGATAGTGATTTCGCTGACACAGAAGAATGTGCAAACATCGTCCCTGTTACTGAAGACGCCAAGACGATCAAGCAGGTTTTCATGGAGAATGCGTCAGAGAAGTACAAGCACTTCGCATTTGCTCCTGAAGCCATCCTTGCTAGGCGCATGTACGTTATTTTGAAAGAGGGCATTCCTAAGGACTGGCATATTGAGGAGGCGTGGAAGATCGTTAGTGAGTGGCATGCGCTTCACCCAGAAGATGGGATTACGCCCCCGGAAGAAGATTCCGACTGCCAGCTCTACGAAGATTGAACAAAAAGTCGTTGGTAAGTTAGGAGATCGTTGGAAGGTTCGTCGCGGAGATTTTCTTTATCTTTCATAATATTGTTTTTAGAGCATAGACTAGAGGTCCTTGAAAGAAGGATGTTGTTGTATTAGAGTATAGATACCAAAAACAGTAAAATCACACAACATTTCTTAGTTATTTGAGGTTAGTGTCCTACATGGGCTACTATTCCACCACCTAGCATCACACATGAATATGTTTGCTCAAGAAGACTTTACGTAATTGTGCAGAGAAATTCTAACGTGATGATTTAGAGGGGCCAGCACAGATGAATGTGTATTAACACACTATTGAGTAAGACTCAGAGTCTCAATCAGAAGCGTCAATAGACTATTGTTCTTTCCTGTCTTCGCTTCTAGATGTCTGATCTCCTCTTTGAGGCTATCTTCTAATGTTAAAATATAGCTCTTAGTTGTAGCAAGAGCGCCTCAATCATTCAAGATTTGCAAGATAAGACTCTTACGCTCGTCACCCATCCCGATCGGCTGCTGTCTCTGACCAGCCGCATGCTGGCGAAATAAACCAAGGATCTTGCCCTTAGACGCAGGGCAATCCTGTATGCAGGCGACAGTTGGTAAGGAAAGCTTGCCCTCTTCTAGATCTTCACAAGTACCCTTCTGCGCCGCATATTCTTTGGATACCAGGTTCATATAGTCGTCCCTGATCTGGAAATATCGTCCCAATAGGAAGAAGACATCGCTTCTGTATTGTCTATCTCCCATATCAGACAATTGAAGGCAAATAGCAGGAACATATGAAATACCATCGTGTATCAAACCGAGATCGATGAGATGAGTCAAGGTTCTTATCCTCTCCGGCTTTGTTTCGGGGAACACTAGCGAACACCAATTGCCAACTTCACTAAGTGAGCTATTAGATTTGCTCTCCCATCCATCTCCAACCATCTTCGCCCAGTCTGATAAGAGCTTCCGAGTTGCGGCATTTGCTAGATCGTCTTTGTGGTTTATACGGGTCATAAGCTTGGAAAAGTAGCCATTCTTCGACAACTCCTTAGGATCAATAGGAGAAGAGTATTGGAAAATTGCCCCCTTGACGTTCAACCAAAAATGTCAGGGCTTTTTGTAAGGATTAAAAGATGCAAGAATAGCAAGGTTGATATAGTAAATACAATGAACAATACTCTTATATAGAGCGTGCATTGGACTCGTCATCCATTGGAATGTGTTTAGCACAACTATACTTTGTGTAACGATAAAGGCACGTGTAACCTATTCGGACCTATCATCCCACCTAACCAATAAGTAAAAGCAAATCATACGAAGCTAGAACATTGAGAGGAAACGCCGAATATGTGCGAAGCAGATAAGTGATCGAACAGTCAGATCTTATCTAAGCCGTCAACGGCGAATTCCAAGAACCTCACAAACAAAAGCGAAGCTCCGAAAATGTGCCAGGTAAACAAGTGACCGAAGGATAAGTATTTGACCAATGGATTGATGGCGAATTTTGAGAAAATTGCTAGATAGGAGAGAAGCCGTGAAGATATGCGAAGGAATTATGCAGCCGAAGAACGAATGCTAAGTGAAAAGGCATGTATACGGACTACAGGCGACTAGTGCTACGCTAGGTCCTATCTACAACCCCGTAAAGAGAGATAGTCATGTAGAGACGGTGTCTTTAAGACAGCTTACTAGTCAAGCAATCGGAGCAGAGGCTTGAGAATACTGAGTCGTCCAGGAAGGCCGATAGAAACTCTTGCCTGCTAATGTCACCTGTTTTTGAATAAGGTTTTCCTTTGTACTCTTCTTTAGACATCTCATTTTACGCTCAATCTCCCTGGGATCCGATTCCTTAAGTGTTGCGACAAAATGGGAGCTACACTCTCGTCAACGAATGCGATAGACACTTGGTCTATCACTGTTGTATTCTTTGGCCTTGTGGGTCCTCCCATTCATATTTCTAGCATTAGCTTGTGAACTTAACTACATATGTACTTAACATAGTTCTCGTTATGGCACCTCGGAAACATTGTTTACAACCTATTTTTCCATCCACTGAAAAAGATTCCTGGCCCGTTTCTTGCTCGATGTTCGCCTGTAAGGTTCCCGTAATATAAGCATTAGCGTTCCACAAGGGGAATTGTTAACAGGGCATGGACAAAGATTTTTATGATTCGCTTTCTCCACCGCAGGAGGCTTAACACAATAATAGTAGACTTGCACTCGAAGTTTGGTAGGTTAAAGTTATATGATGAACGACGAAGGACCTATCTAATAGACAACCAACAGGCCCAGTAGTTCGCATCGGCCCCAACGAGCTTTCTTTCAGCACAATCAATGCACATAAGGAGATCTAAAACAGCTCTAACAACAACATAGACACATACTTTACTAAACAGTGGACTGTGCAAGAACAAGCTGAAAACCTATTGCTAGTCGGAACAAACATCATCACGACACATGACAAAAAGTTGCACAGGAAGTTGAAGAGAGGTATTCAACCAGCCTTCAACTCCAACTCCCTGAAAGACCAAGAACTGTTGATCCAACAGCAAGTGCGAGGTATGATTGGCCGGGTGGACGAAATTATCCAAAAGCCAGGCCAGGTAACGAATATGGGCGATGTAATTTCTGAAAGCATATGGGACCTAGTTTCCGACCTGAGCTTTGGCGATACATTAACAGGAAATGGAAGAAGTAAGAAACTCAATACTTACAAACGTCGCATATGCTGTGCTTCTGGTTACTAGCTTGGACATAGTCATGTTTGATTACTTCATCAACAATGCAAACTCGGTCATGGCGGCGTATGGTTTATATGATTACCTCTTCCCCTTTGGCTCTTGGGTGCTTCCTTCGCTCATAAAATCTCTTGGTAAATTGCTCAAGAGTTTCCCTTATGCATCGACTACGACCGGACATGTAGTCAGCGCGTCCACGCTCAGAAAGTAAGTTGTGGTTCTTGCTGAGAAGACGATTGTTTACTAATAGCAACAAGTTACTTGCAAAGATAGCATGAGAGGAGAGATTCCATGACGGCAATCCTCGACCATTGTGCGCAGACTGGATTTCACCTGAGCGACGATGAGCTGATTCAAAACTCTTCCATCTTATTGTCAGTAATTTCATATTGTCCTGGCGAGTAGTAGCTAATCTATTGTAGCCTAGCTGGCTATGGAACGATGGCTATGACAATGACTGCCACATTTTACCAGCTTCTCCGTAACCCGGAATATATGGCTGTTGTACAATCAGAACTCCGAAACGCTTTTCCCAGCCAGGAATCGATCACTGCGGATGGCCTCGCAAAGCTCCACTATCTCCCCAGTGTAATCTTTGAGACTCTTAGGCTGATGCCGCCTATCAATACCCGCTTTGCCGACCGAACATGTCCTGGAACGAAGATCAACGGCATTTACATTCCTAAAGGTACGGTAGTCTCTGCCAAAGTTTTCTCCATGCAAAGGATGCCCGATTATTGGGCCGAGATGTCCTTTCTGCAGTGTCTTTCCAGAGGTTCAAGTGTGTTCAGGTGAACGTTCACCCACGAAAGTCATAAGCACTCAGAAAAATCTTGAGTGCAAGTAAGATAGAGCGCTACAAGTGTAAGGAGGATTGCGTATATGGTAGATGTATCTACCAGTAACATAAATGAATATATGCTTAGTGTGAACAATCGTTTCCCAAATCTCGAATAGGCTCACGATCTAACTATGTGGTCAGGCAAATTCTGTGTCAACATAGTGAGACAAGTCTAGAATTGTTTCTAACTCGTTAGGGCAAGATCTGATTTGAAACGTAGGCTATGCTGCCCAAAAAATTCTGTAAATAGAATTACATATGCCGACCAAGCATTGTACTTACTCTAAAAGAAACCACCTTTCACCTAATGGCGTGCGCCAATCACTCTGTGAGTGAATATTGTGAGATGCTGACAGTACCTCAAATCGTTTATAGTGACTGAAAAACAATATCAAGACAGGCCATTAATGTAGCCGTAGAGCTGTAAGAGCATTGTTCATATATATATCGAGGGCAGTATGTACACAACATCTTGTCCTTGATTCACTATGTCGAACTCAGGGATTATAAGACTCTCATCCCATATTTCTTCTAATGAATACACTAAGGATTCAAACAATCGATACATCAGAACCTTACAAGATTAATTACAAACTACAACAATCTAGAAGGATCCATCATGCGAGCGACAAACCATTGCCGAACCATTGTTGTCTTCGAAATCGAACGGGGCATGGACAGCCTGTCAATGAACTCTCAAAGCACCGATCGATATGACAGCTTTCAAGAAGAAGACGTTTTCTTAGACTTCTTCGCAGAGGGTAATATCTACAGACCAGATGGCGAGTATTACTGCGACGGCGAGAAAATCGCCAATTTCAAAGCTAAGATCATGCAGCTCTTGGCCGATCTTTTCCCTCCCAAAGAGACCGAGCGGCCCATTATTCGACGTCTTGGACAAGGTTCATATAACATCGTCGTCGGAGTATCTGTAACGCCCAAGATCCATGCACTGAAGGGCGATTCAAGCTACAATGCTAGAGTAGTCAGGCTGCTTGGTTCACCACCTAAGCAGCAAATCTTCGCACTGAGAATCCCAGTGGGATCATGGTTCGACTTTAACGGCCAATCGGGAAGCATTGTAAGGAGCGATGTCCACCAGGACGTAGCGACTCTCCAAGTTCTAGGCCAGCGCCTCTCAGTGCCCATTCCCATAGTCAAAGAATTTGACCTCACAGAAATCAACGCCCTCGGTCGCCCGTACATGCTGCAGAGCTTTGTACCAGGTGACAGCCTTGCGAAGCTTTGGCCCGATATGAATCTAGATCAAAAGGCGTCAGCGATTCGTCAATTGACCAGGATCGTAGAGACCATAGCGTCCATCACCTCGCCAGCAGCTGGCCAGATCTCATTCGACAACATCACTTCGCCCAGCTCAGAGATCAAGCTGGACCAAATCCTCATCCCCACTGCGGACCAGGCGTATCACCGACCAAACCTGAATCTCTTCGAAAAGCGTGAGGCGCCGCATCAGACACCATGCCAATTTCTAATCGACTGTTGTAACAGGTGGATGAGGTACGAGTCCCTGATCGGACCACCCGATGGCTTCAAGGAATCACTTTGGTACAGCATTATCGAAATCATCCACGTACTCGACGACATGGGTTGGCTCGGCGACCGCTTCCACCTCATGCACGGCGACCTTTTCGCCCGCAACGTAATGGTGGAAGTCAACAGCCGCACATCTGTCAAGATCACTGGCATCGTCGACTGGGACATGGCATGTTTCGTCCCCAAGATTCTAGCACTCCGGAGTCCATTCTGGGCTTGGAAGGGTATCAACTACGATGAGTCCGATGAGAACAAAGTGGCGAAGGCACCTTCCGATCGGGTAGGTAAAGCGCTGAAGGCTGCATTTCTGAGTACGGCTACGCAGGACTACATCACTATGGCTTTGGAGGATGAGGGTGTTATCGCGCGAAAGTTGTATAATGTGGTCACTGGTGGGTTATTGACATCTAGACAGCGAACAATGGCTGCGGGACTGATCCAGCATTGGAATACCATCTGTCCTAAGGAGTATCCCTCTAGAGTTAGGAAGTTGAAGAGCATACTTTGAGAACGGTAAGGTTTCTATTATGTTTAGCATTGCATAGTAGGTTTTTTTATCCTTGAATAGTTGGATATTTTGCAGGAATTCTCTAAACAGAGAGAGATATTGTTTGTAAGTGTGAAGCCCTGTTCTTGGTGTGAAGCCAGCCTCGTGATCCTCGCACCGCGGAGATCATCAATCACTTTATGACGTGGTGCCCAATGGTCTCTTTCCATGCGGCCATCATCACAGAATATTCCTCCTTGTTACTTGTAACATACACATCCCACCCACGTCTACGCAATAGAGATAATGGAAAAATAGATCAACCAATCAATGCGCTACGTATAGATTATGGTAAAACCAGCCTTACTCCGCCACAAACGGGCAATGCTTCTGCCTGGATCCGCTGCGATGGCACAACATTAGCAGCCTTAGAGAGCAGTTCTGCTTGGCCTTGATTTGTATAAGTTGCTGTGTTTTGTAGCATTCCACACATGCAAGAAATACTTTATCTACAATTGTCTTTATCGACCCAGGTTCACTCTATGTCATCTCCGCTAACATCCCTCCCTGGGTAACGCAAATCCCCCCGTGCCGCAAGAAAAGAGGGGTACTTTGTCTTCAGAAAACAATATTTCTATTCACACGTTGTTGTCATACTATGCTCATAGATAGGTCATATTTTTTGCCTTCTTCTATAGGTGTAGACATCTCTCCTTACAAAAATTACGCTACTGTTGTGAAATCCGCGCTGATCTGCAAAAGACATCTTTATAAGAGAAAAGCGGTGATACCGCTACAGATAGCCTCTATCTCGCTCTACTGTACCCCTATACTAAGAAATAAGGTTGTATGCACTAAGGAAACCCTCGGCCACGCTGCAGAGCCAATCTCAGCTCTTGGTGCGGCGTGGCGCTCATATCCATGCGTGATCGCCACCCTGTCGGTACTTCTCCAGAGAGCAGCTTCCGCATATGGCTAGTATAGGACCGTCTACGGCGTAATTTTCACCACGCCAAGCTTATGGCTTCAAAGTCCTGTAGCTGTGTAAGCCCCGGAGTCTTGTCAGTAAGTTGAAGATCACGTGGTAGTCAGCTTTGGCCTTATAATCACAATCTCTCTTGTATTACAATAATGTCTCATTGACCTATAGTGCTTAGCGAATGCGGCTTCCCCTCCAGCGCGGGTGCAACGAAGTTTGCGCCACACGGTAGGCAGGGATCATGATGCCCCACCTGACATATCAAGCTTAGCGTTCTCTTGTCAGCACACGTGCAACAAGCAGCAAATACTGAGCTTTAGTCATCACACTTCACAATGGATGACAACAATCCCGGTGGTGAAGAAAACTTAGGAGTGGTGCGCAATGCAAAACTAAGTGCTGTATGTCCCACTTCCACCCCTCTGCTGAGTCATAAGGAAGCTTTTACATAAGCCTACTACTACTCGAATACAGTACAATAGATGTCCGGCCTGAAAAATGCTGGTTAGAATATGCTAAAAGAGTATGCACTGCTAGATTCACTTACAGTGACTGAGACCTGCATAATCAACGGTGATCTCCAGTATGAATGCTTTTGTAGTGCGCCTCGACAAGCTTTTTCACGACGGTATGTCCATTCCTTGAGGCCAGTTGAAGCGTTCTCTCGTATTGTACCTTGCCATCTCTCCAGAGATCAACACCAGCATTCAGCAGCAGTTGCACCATGTCTATGCGTCCGTGCTCTGCAGCTCCTTCTAATGCAGTTCTTCCGTTCTCTAAAGCTCCACCAGCATTTGCATCTGCACCAGCATTGAGAAGTGTTGTCGCCACTCTAACACGACCAGAGAGGGCAGCAGCTTGGAGTGATGTTGCTCCAGCATGTTTAGCGGCTGAGGCGTTGACATCTGCACCAGCATCAAGAAGGACCTGAACCAGCTCGAGGTTGCCGCTGTAAGCTGCTGCTTGGAGCGCGGTCCGTCCATCATTATCCGCTGGCGGTGCGTTGACATCTGCACCAGCATTGAGAAGGACCTGAACTAGCTCGAGGTTGCCGCTGGAAGCTGCTGCTTGGAGCGCGGTCCGTCCATTATCCGCTGGCGGTGCGTTGACATCTGCACCAGCATCGAGAAGACTCCGGGTGATCTTAATATTGGCTTTCCCTGCAACATACTGCAAAGCGGTTCGCCCCAATAGCTGTGAGTTAGGGTCTGCTCCTGCTTCAAGGCACGTCTGTGCCATAAACTGATGTTCAGACTGTATAGCAGCCAGGAGAAGCTTCTCTGCAAGTGCCTCGACCGTTGGATTCCGTACTGATAGCAGAGATCTCAGAAACTGCACATTACTGGTGTCTTGGAAGAGTTGGGTCATTACAGCAACTTTCTCGGTGTTCAACATATTGTTGGTCAGTAGAAATACCGCAAGGCTGAGATGTTGGACGTTTCCAGTCATTTTGATAAGTCCACTCGTATCTTTGTGACCTGCGTTTGATTCTCTCTCGAATTCTTCTGGTATTATAGCACGTAGATGACTATGGATGCGCCGGACGGTATTTGATAGAGTTGGAGTAATTCCTGTGGTGACGCACTTTGATAGAGCCGAGATAACCGTATCTGGTATGAGGGACATGTATCCTACGGTTCCGAGGTCTTGTGGCTTTGATTGGGAAGGATTGCTAATAGACTTGTTGACCATGCTAATAGCAACAGCGGCTAGGTCTGGGTAAGGGCTGACTAGAAGAGTATTAGCTCAATTCGGAAGAATGAAGAGTACGATTGTACGGACTTCTCGACTCAATAGTGTCCAGGAATTGG
>NW_006911903.1:167284-173947 GCF_000338995.1 Bipolaris sorokiniana ND90Pr | reverse complement strand
TCATTATCCGCTGGCGGTGCGTTGACATCTGCACCAGCATTGAGAAGGACCTGAACTAGCTCGAGGTTGCCGCTGGAAGCTGCTGCTTGGAGCGCGGTCCGTCCATTATCCGCTGGCGGTGCGTTGACATCTGCACCAGCATCGAGAAGACTCCGGGTGATCTTAATATTGGCTTTCCCTGCAACATACTGCAAAGCGGTTCGCCCCAATAGCTGTGAGTTAGGGTCTGCTCCTGCTTCAAGGCACGTCTGTGCCATAAACTGATGTTCAGACTGTATAGCAGCCAGGAGAAGCTTCTCTGCAAGTGCCTCGACCGTTGGATTCCGTACTGATAGCAGAGATCTCAGAAACTGCACATTACTGGTGTCTTGGAAGAGTTGGGTCATTACAGCAACTTTCTCGGTGTTCAACATATTGTTGGTCAGTAGAAATACCGCAAGGCTGAGATGTTGGACGTTTCCAGTCATTTTGATAAGTCCACTCGTATCTTTGTGACCTGCGTTTGATTCTCTCTCGAATTCTTCTGGTATTATAGCACGTAGATGACTATGGATGCGCCGGACGGTATTTGATAGAGTTGGAGTAATTCCTGTGGTGACGCACTTTGATAGAGCCGAGATAACCGTATCTGGTATGAGGGACATGTATCCTACGGTTCCGAGGTCTTGTGGCTTTGATTGGGAAGGATTGCTAATAGACTTGTTGACCATGCTAATAGCAACAGCGGCTAGGTCTGGGTAAGGGCTGACTAGAAGAGTATTAGCTCAATTCGGAAGAATGAAGAGTACGATTGTACGGACTTCTCGACTCAATAGTGTCCAGGAATTGGAACCAGGGAAGATCATAAAGCAATGTTGTGTCATCTTGTAGGGCTGCAGGGGTGCAGATATAGAGGCCTTCGGGCGTTTTCGGAGTCGGCGCTGCGAAGGTGTGAGCTTTAAGTACCAACTAATATAGCATCTTTGAGTAGGTAGATACCCTGGCATCCATACGGAAATGCTACGTCGTAGCCGTATCGTGCAAGCTCCTTCTTCAAATTCTTCTCGGGGATACGGTCATGGCCGTCCCACACCTCAGTTTCTTTTTGACCTCGTTTTCTTTTAGCAACGCGGGATGCAGTAGCTTCTCATTTATCCTTCTTCTTCTTTTTTTGAAACCCCCACTGCCTGAAGTGTCGCTCGAACTGGGCCTTCCTTAGGGGAACTATTAGCGGTCGTTGAGAGAGGAGAATTCCATGGAGGGTCCTACGTAGCCTTGAAATCGTACTTGCAAAGCATTTCTTGCATGACACTGCCAGCTCCTTGAAGCTTTCTATTTTCGGTAAGGTACAGGGAATGGATGATAGCCTTGTGCGAATCCCAGTCATGTTCAGTGAGCTCGATAGACATGATGGATGATGCGCAGCACAAAAATAGGAAGATGAGCGAGGAGCAGTTACAGACTTGGGTTGTCTAGGTACATCGCAGGCGAGGGCGATTGATTTATGTCTGTGTCCGGTCAGGAGCGATCGTTAG
The DNA here is from genome assembly GCF_000338995.1 of Bipolaris sorokiniana ND90Pr. Classification (NCBI taxonomy): domain Eukaryota; kingdom Fungi; phylum Ascomycota; class Dothideomycetes; order Pleosporales; family Pleosporaceae; genus Bipolaris; species Bipolaris sorokiniana. The sequence goes on along the minus strand of NW_006911903.1, from coordinate 172,433 downwards.
AGTGCTGAGAGAGGCTGTATTTGTACTATGACATGATTGGTTATTGCCAGAATCTTTCTTGGTTTCCCACGCTAAATGATGATGTGGCTCAGTCCCTTCCAATGGCCGGCCGTGCCTAAAGCTTCTGGCATTACTAGTCTTAGATACCCTTGCATTTGCACAGCCGTTGCGGTGGTGTCGCTCTCCTATTTGCTAAACCCAAAATCTTTCTGTATCAGTCAGTCAGCCTGAAATCACTTGCAATTGCACAGCCCCTACGGTTGCGCCGCTCTCCTATTCGCTGCCCCCAGAATCTCCCTGCAGCCTACTCAGGTCTTCTTTTTTCATTGCATTTAGATATTGTCGCATTGGTGATTGCCAAAATCTGTGCGCAGTCGACCTCCATAGTTCAGGCTAATGGCTCCGTGCGGATGTTAATCGTTCATTTTCGAAAATGATAAATGTCGTCGGCCGCCAAACTGCCAGCGCCCATACAACCGACTGAGCGAAGTGCCAAGATGGCGTTGACCGTTGAAGCTATTGTAGCTATTGTCGCTCTCTTCGTTGCATGTCCACCAACACTTGCTATCATCTGGAAACTGTATCGTCGTCATGGCAGTTCTAACCAACGGCCTAGTAAGTTTGTCTCGAAGTCGTAGGCTCATTTACCCACCCCACCTTTCCTCAACACTAATAGTATAGATATAACGTGTGAACTTGGTGTCCCTCCCATAGCTGACAATCCGTCCCCTCATGGCCGCGTTGCATATCAGATATTCATGGAGCGGAGGGTGGAAGCTAGAGTTGCGTCTTCCTATTGTCAGCTGTGTAAGATCACGTAATAAGCGACTTATCTCTTCCGGTATCAGCTAACTGGTGAAAGGCACAACCTCAGAGCCCGTTATAGGCGAGGAAGCATGACTATCTCCAATTAGCGATGCGCCGGGAGTGTTCAGATGCTGTTATGCATCGAACATAAATATAAGCAAGAACTGGGCGACATAGAGCATGACAGACTCCAATAGTCAGGCAAGTCTAACAGCAAGAAGCGTAAGCTTCCTAGTACAGCTAGAACATTGCGGTTAATATTCTGCAAAGCTGACCGGGATAAAGGCATCAGTTCTCGATCTATCTCCTCAGTCCCACCATGATTTCTCAACTTGGAAAGAGCACAACCAATACGGTAACAACACTGATGGTTGTAACAAAAGAGCTTCTTATACCCCTTAAGCGCCAGCACGTAAACTTCTTTTGCCTTATTAAGCTTGCCTTGCTCCGTATAGAGATTATCTAGATTGTAGATTGCATCTATTGTATTTATGTTATCATCCTGCCCAGCCAATGTAGCAGCTATATTAACCTAAGACCTGATTGCGTGCCGAGCAGTCGCTGTTGTGTGAATTAGTAATGCAGCGCGTCTGTATCTGCGGACGCTATATCCTCGACCTTGGTCCAAACTCGACCATGTTGATGCGGTCTGCATGTATCACGACCGGCTCGTCGTTCGCGGTACCCAGTGCTACAGCAGATACCTCAGGAATGACCTGTCGCGTGTCAGTAGGGAATCGTTGTACCTTGGCTACCTCAGCAACGACCACCATTGGTTGACCGAGCACCGTCGGCGTTGCATACTCCTCAAACGCGAGCTTAGTCACAAAGGCATTGCTGATCGGCTCGTACCAGCTAGCTGCTGCTGCAATCACTCCGAGTCCCGCTCCGGGTGCTGCAGCAGACGGTCGTCCGCTGCCATGAACACCGACAACAATAATGCAGCCTAGACTGTGCGCCACGAAGATGGTCAGCCGCTTACTTGTCTCCCACGAATTATCTCTTGTCTAGTGTCTAGCTCATCTAACTACTAACGTTACACACCTCTATGATCTGCCTCTCCAGGCACAGGTCCGACACTAGCGTTCGCGCATGGTCGAACAGGTACTGGCAGCTCACCCACGACCCGCTATGCGTATTGGCATCATAGCCCTAGCTGAGTATGCACGGGATAGAATTCCTTAGGCGTATTACTGCAGCTCCAGAGAACTCGCGCGGCTGTGTCTAGTGACAGTTCTCTACGCTCAAAGCTTGTTGCCGTCGCCAAGATTCGACCGACTTAGAGATGGTTCTCGAGACGTGCATAGTAAACGATAACAGTTGGCTTGCGCTAGGCCCAGAAGTTGTCTTGTATAAGACGCAGCTCTCTGCGCGGAAGTTTGGACAGGGTTAGCACAGTAGAAGAGGCTTCTAGAGGTGTGGTAGAATTGTGTTGCAGCTGCGTTCATTGTAGGTGAAGCCAGTTTCGTTAGTACGGCTTGCATGATGCCGAACTTCTAAGATGGCTGTGCGCATTCCTTGTTGCTGTCGTTACTCATTTACTGTGGGCACTCTATCTTGCGAGTAAAGCTTATGTTCTGCTGAGCATCTTGCTAACGCTCTGCATTGGCTACTTACTGCACTGGCTGACGCTAAGCTCAATGAGTCAAGTGGGGTTGCGCAATCCTTGTCTGCTGTGTGGCGCAAATGCTGCTGCAACTGCGTCGGAGGGGAAGCCGCATTCGCTAAGCACTGTAATAGCAAAGAGAAGACAGTACTGCTCGCCTCTGTTTCAGGTGGCAGAAGCGCTCAAGGATATAGAGATGGAGCAGATGGAGATGATCCAACTGGGCGTCCTGGCACCATGGGAGAAGAGAGTGCAGACCGTAGTTGAGAACGCGGCACAGGAGATAGAAATGAACTGGGCGGTACGCATTGCGGTAAGCAGCTCAGCGCAGAACGGAGTAGTCGGAATGGGAGGCGCGATTAGCGTACAGTGCAACAAGACGCAATCTTTCTCCATTACACTAGGCAAAAAGAGGAACAAAATCCTTATACAGCAGAGCTGGCAGCAATGGCTGAGGCGCTAGGCAGGCTATTAAAGCTGAGGTTTCGCAGCATTGCACTTATAACAAGAAACAAGGCTGCTGTACTTACACTTAGAAGACCGCAGCAGTAGTCTAAGCAAAGCTATATTAGTGAGTTCTACAGGACTGTACAGACACTAAGAAGAGACAGCAACACAGTAACAGTGCTATAGCTACCAGCAAGCGAAGACTATGAGCTCACAAGCCTCGCTGAGCAAGAGGCAAAGATAGTAACTAGATTAATAGCTAGGCCACAGACACAGCTTCCTAGAATGCGATCAACTACGCACAATATTGCATGTAAGCAAGGTATAGCTAAGAAGGTGCTAGCAGACATAGAAGCATACTCTAAATAAATTAATATAGCACTGCTAGGAAAGTATATGCGGCAACTCTACAACAGGCTTTTGCAGAAAGAGAGTAGTATGCTTGCCTAGCTTAGAACATGCATAGTATAGCTAAACATATATTAATATATACTAAATTAAAGTATTAGTAACAGACTAATACGAATGCGGACAGGTAGCAGAGACAGTAGAATACTTTCTATTCTGGTGCCGGAAATGGATAATACAGCAGATAGAAATGCTACAGTACACGCAGATAAGCAGAGGAAACATATTATTCTATCTAGGCGGCAAAGCAGCAACAGACAACGCAAAATAGGCGCTAGACATAGACATAGTGCAAGCTACAATACAATTCACAATAGCAATATAGAGACTTAACGTAAACTAGCATTTAACTAACCACTAGATAGACCTTAGCTACTAATATAAACTTATTAGCAGCTTTATACAATAGACAGCAGACAGTACTTCAGCTACTAAAGATAAGATGCTGAACACTTAGAGAATCTCACAGAGATACTAACTCTAAGCCAGTCTGCCACTAGCAATACTAACTCATAAGCACCTAATAAAGAATAATTATAGCTAGAGAAGAAGTGTACCGCAATATCAAGTAAGGGCTCTAACATAGACTATAAGCTATACAAAGAAGCAAGTCAAAGAAGATAGATAGGCTAAGAAGACCAAGATGTAGCATAGAAAGTGTAAAGTTAGACTAGCGTTAGTAGCCCTTTCGGCTCAGCTACTAGGCGTAAATAAATTATATATATAATAGCAAAGACCTAAACTCCGTACCAATACATCAATACATTTTTGCAACAGGTGCTATCTATGATAGTTCTGTCTCTGGCTAACAAAGCCCAGGCATGTTGTCAGCTCGCACTAGAGCGTCAGCCTCTTCACCTTCTCCTTGCAGATTCGCACCTGCTACTTTTGCCACTTCTTTTGCCGGTACTTTAGCAGAGCTCTTAGGCTTACGCCCTTGTTTCTTAGGAACCTTAGCAGCTAACGCTTTCTCCTCTTTCTCAAAACGCTTAGCTCGTGCCTCTTTAAGGTTCTTAAAGCTCATTACCTTCGCCTTCCCTAAGATAATAGACCTAGTCGATCGCCGAACTTAAGCCTCCTTATTAACCTTAGTTAAGAATTCGTTTTAATCTTAAAGAAGCGTCTACTTTATAAGGGATATCTACGCTACACTCGCGAGCTTCTGCACGTACTTCTACAGGCGGCGCTCTGTTACAAGTAACAAGAAGGATTCTCTCCTTGACAAATGACGAGATGGCTGAAGGCCTATGGACGTCCACGTCAGAAGGTAATGATCATCGCGGGGCTAGGTCACGTGATGTGCCATCCCGCCAAGGGCAACCATCCGAGGGATGGCAGGACGCCTTGGGATGGCAGCCATCCCCAACATCACAACCATCCCAGGGATGGCAGGGAAGTAAGGGATGGCAGGACCAAAGGCAACGGATATAAGAATGGGTTGGATTTCATTATTACATTCGTTGTGGTCAACTCAAATTGTACTTTCTTACTAGTATCTTTACTTAACAAGATTGTCACAAGTTAGTCTATCAAATAGATTAGTCTTGTCAAACCCTCCTTAAGCACGCCAACTCCACTGCATCGCCAGACAAGCCTCACGGAACACTAACGTAATACTCACCTGCCTTAGTGCGGACCAGGATAGAGAAGTATAGACCCTTACCCCGTGTAACACTTTGACCACCCACGGATCCAGTGGAAGGAGGATTAACCAGCAGCGTCCAAATAAGATTGAACCATGTCAGGAAATTCAAGCGAATATGTTCACATCCCAGGCTCGGCGCCTGAGGGAGATGTCAACATGACTGGTAGTACCCAAGGGGGAAATAACGAGCCGGCGGCAGGGAGCCCCGAGTACGAACTCGTCAATCTTAGACGCGA